>NC_091945.1:0-291823 GCF_041260155.1 Ptychodera flava | reverse complement strand
CTGGCCTTGTGAGTGTCCTGGGGGGCGGGGGCTTGTCACTACTGAACAATGACCAACAGGTTATCAAACTGCAAATCAATGTTTTAAGGATGAACTTGACCTATGACCCTAGCATGTTTCTAAACCTCATTGATTATGCACATATCTAATTCTGGGCAAGCCAATAGAGTTAGAGGTCTGATATTTGGTATATAGGGATAACTATGGGATACAATTTTTTTGACAAAATGTCACGTGACCTTGATGACCTTTGACCTCAAATATACATATATGTCCATAACTCAGTAACCACAAGGGCTACACCCTTCATACTTGGTATGATGGGAGACCTCATGGTACCATAGGTCATGCCTCATTAAATATGCACATATCTAATTCTAGGCAAGCCAATAGAGTTAGAGGTCTGGTTTTTGGTATATAGGGATAACTATGGGATACAATTTTTTTGACAAAATGTCACGTGACCTTGATGACCTTTGACCTCAAATATACATATATGTCCATAACTCAGTAACTACAAGGGCTACACCCTTCATACTTGGTATGATGGGAGACCTTATGGTACCAAAGGTCATGCCTCATTAAATATGCACATATCTAATTCTGGGTAAGCCGATAGAGTTAGAGGTCTGGTTTTTGGTATATAGGGATAACTATGGGATAGAATTTTTTTGACAAAATGTCACGTGACCTTGATGACCTTTGACCTCAAATATACATATATGTCCATAACTCAGTAACCACAAGGGCTACACCCCTCATACTTGGTATGATGGGAGACCTTATGGTACCATAGGTCATGCCTCATTAAATATGCACATATCTAATTCTGGGCAAGCCAATAGAGTTAGAGGTCTGGTTTTTGGTATATAGGGATAACTATGGGATACAATTTTTTTGACAAAATGTCACGTGACCTTGATGACCTTTGACCTCAAATATACATATATGTCCATAACTCAGTAACCACAAGGGCTACACCCTTCATACTTGGTATGATGGAGACCTTATAGTACCATAGGTCATGCCTCATTAAATATGCACATATCTAATTCTGGGCAAGCCAATAGAGTTAGAGGTCTGATATTTGGTATATAGGGATAACTATGGGATACAATTTTTTTGAAAAAATATCACGTGACCTTGATGACCTTTGACCTCAAATATACATATATGTCCATAACTCAGTAACCACAAGGGCTACACCATTCATACTTGGTATGATGGGAGACCTTATGGTACCATAGGTCATGCCTCATTAAATATGCACATATCTAATTCTGGGCAAGCCAATAGAGTTAGAGGTCTGGTTTTTGGTATATAGGGATAACTATGGGATACAATTTTTTTGACAAAATGTCACGTGACTCCAATGACCTTTGACCTCAAATATATATTTTTGTCCATAACTCTGTAATCAACAGTGCTATACCCTTTGACCCCCAAATGTACATATGTACCTAAACGTGAGCAACAATTAGTACAGAAACCTTCATGTTTGTTATGATTGCAGATCTCAAGATGACGCCGTATGTTTCTCATCAACTATGCGAGCTGCTCGGCCCCGCCAACGCTGCTTGCAGCTTTAATTCTTCTTCTTATTCTTCTGCCGTTTTTTTGTCCTTCCTAATCTCAGAAACTGCTCGATGAAATTTTTTGAAACTTGGTACAATGTTTAAGGTCAATGAGAGGTAGTGCATGTTAGTCTTGAATTTTTAATTAGTCATGTGACCTGGCTACAATTTTGAAATGAAAATGTTTTTCACTGTCCCATTTCCATAAAATTTGACCGATCCAAAATCTTTTCGCAAACTTTATAGGCCATACTACCTAGATGCTATATATTAAATTTCAAGGAAATGACCTGGCAGTTTTTGAGAAGAAGATTTTTAAAGTATTATTTTTCTGATTTTTCAATGACCTTTGACCTCCCCTATACCTCTGCAGCTAAGCTATACCAATGGCTTATTCTGGCCTATGTAAGGGTCCCAATAGGCTAGCGTGTCTTGAACAATGACCTTTTTGGGGACCACATTGAACACCGAAATTTTGGGATGCCCTTGACCTTTGACCTTGGCATCATTTAGCACATTATTAAACATGCACGTATGCAATTCTGGAGTACCAGATACAGCAAGAGGTCTGATTTTTGCTATAAGGAGGCAAACAAAGTTTTTGAGGTCAAAGGTCATCCTGGTCACGTGACATTTTGTCAACACACTTTGCTCCTATACTTCACCCTGTGTACCAAAAATCAGATCCCTAGCTCTATTGGCTAGCCCGGAATTAGATATGCGCATAATTAATGAGCTACATGATGTGGTACCATATTGTCTTCCATCCTACCAAATATCAAGGCAGTAGCACTTGTGGTTACTGATTTACAAGCCTATTCGTGAAATCGAGGTCAAAGGTCATCCTGGTCACGTGACTTTTTGCCAAAATCTTGCTTCCACACGTCTCCCCATGTACCAAAAATCAGACCCCTAGCTCTATTGGCTTGCCCAGCATTGGCATTAGCAGCCCCTGTGCAGTAATGCTGGCTGAGCATATTCCCTATTCATAAGCTATAGGCTGGCCTCGTACGTAACTCAATGAGATGAAAGCTCGCTTGCTTCACATTCTGAAACACTGATCTGATTTTGGAATGAATCTCATGTTGGCTCTAAAATCAACTTACAACCCATGCTCTATCTTTGTAAGCCACTAGCTGAGTGCTGATCAGCTGCTATTCAAACATAAAGACACGCACTATTTTTTGAACCGGACTATCTTCGTGGGTAACGGATGACCTTTGACCTAGTAGATCTACCTTTGACCTAAGCATCTCAACAGCATATCCCTGTCTATGTGTACCATGGCCCATATGCCTACAGCTTTCCCCTATTGCTTTCATTGGCTTTTTAGGGGCCGAGCGCCCTCATGGGCGAGGACCCTATTGGTATTGCTAAAGTTCTACTTCCTTCTTTTTAGGGGCCGAGCGCCCTCATGGGCGAGGACCCTATTGGTATTGCTCAAGTTCTACTTCCTTCTTCTTCTTCTTCTTATTCTTCTGCCGTTTTTTTGTCCTTCCTAATCTCAGAAACTGCTCAATGAAATTTTTTGAAACTTGGTACAATGTTTAAGGTCAATGAGAGGTAGTGCATGTTAGTCTTGAATATTTAATTAGTCATGTGACCTGGCTACAATTTTGAAATGAAAATGTTTTTTACTGTCCCATTTCCATAAAATTTGACCGATCCAAAATCTTTTCGCAAACTTTATAGGCCATACTATCTAGATGCTATATACTAAATTTCAAGGAAATTGACCTGCAGTTTTTGAGAAGAAGATTTTTAAAGTATTATTTTTCTGATTTTTCAATGACCTTTGACCTCCCCTATACCTCTGCAGCTAAGCTATACCAATGGCTTATTCTGGCCTATGTGAGTGTCCTGGGGGCCGGGGGCTTGTCACTACTGAACAATGACCACCAGGGTATCAAACTGCAAATCAATGTTTGGAGGATGAACTTGACCTATGACCCTAGCATGTTTCTAAACCTCATTTATTATGCACATATCTAATTCTGGGCAAGCCAATAGAGTCTAGAGGTCTGATTTTTGGTATAAAGGATAACTATTGAAAACAATTTTTTTCACAAAATGTCACATGACCTTGTGACCCTTGACCTCAAATATACATATCTGTCAATAACTCAGTAACCACAAGAGCTACACCCTTCATATTTGGTATGATGGGTGGTGGTGGGTATACCATATGTCATGCCTCATTAAATATGCACATATCTAATTCTGGGCAAGCAAACAGAGCTAGAGGACTGATTTTTGGTATTTAGGGTTAACTATGGGATACAATATTTTGACAAAATATCACGTGACCTTAATGACCTTTGACCCCAAATAAACATACATGTCAATAACTGAGTAACCACAAGAGCTACACCCTTCATATTTGGTATGATGGGAGACCTTATGGTACCATATGTCATGCCTCATTTAATATGCACATATCTAATTTTGGGCAAGCAAGCAGAGCTAGAGGACTGATTTTTGGTATATATGGTTAACTATGGGATACAATATTTTTGACAAAATGTCACATGACCTTAATGACCTTTGACCCCAAATAAACATATATGTCCACAACTCAGTAACAACAAGGGCTACACCCTTCATACTTGGTATGATGGGAGACCTTATGGTACTATAGGTCATGCCTCATTTAATATGCACATATCTAATTCTGGGCAAGCAAATAGAGTTAGAGGTCTGGTTTTTGGTATATAGGGATAACTATGGGATACAATTTTTTTGACAAAATGTCACGTGACCTTGATGACCTTTGACCTCAAATATACATATATGTCAATAACTCAGTATCCACAAGGGCTACACCCTTCATACTTGGTATGATGGGAGACCTTATGGTACTATAGGTCATGCCTCATTAAATATGCACATATCTAATTCTGGGCAAGCCAATAGAGTTAGAGGTCTGATTTTTGGTATATAGGGATAACTATGGGATACAATTTTTTGACCAATGTCACGTGACCTTGATGACCTTTGACCTCAAATATACATATATGTCCATAACTCAGTAACCACAAGGGCTACACCCTTCATACTTGGTATGATGGGAGACCTTATGGTACTATAGGTCATGCCTCATTTAATATGCACATATCTAATTCTGGGCAAGCCAATAGAGTTAGAGGTCTGGTTTTTGGTATATAGGGATAACTATGGGATACAATTTTTTTGACAAAATGTCACGTGACCTTGATGACCTTTGACCTCAAATATACATATATGTCCATAACTCAGTATCCACAAGGGCTACACCCTTCATACTTGGTATGATGGGAGACCTTATGGTACTATAGGTCATGCCTCATTTAATATGCACATATCTAATTCTGGGCAAGCCAATAGAGTTAGAGGTCTGGTTTTTGGTATATAGGGATAACTATGAGATACAATTTTTTTGACAAAATGTCACGTGACCTTGATGACCTTTGACCTCAAATATACATATTTGTCCATAACTCAGTAACCAACAGTGCTCTACCCTTTGACCTCAAATATACGTATGTACCTAAACATGAGCAACAATTAGTGCAAACACCTTCATCTTTGGTATAATAGCAGATCTCATGGTGACGCATCATGTGTCTCATCAACTATGCGAGCTGCTCGGCCCCGCAACGCTGCTTGCAGCTTTAATTAGGGGCCCAAGCCTACCGGCTGGGCCCCTATTGGTTTTATAGGAGTTCAATATTCTTCTTCTGGTTCTTCCGCTCTTTTTTTGTCGACCTAGAACTCAAACACCGCTTACCACAAACTTCTGAAACTTGCAGGGCTAATAGGTACCTATGAGATCTCGTGCACCTGGGTATACAAATTTCGATTGGTCACGTGACCTGGCGGCCATATTGGATTTTCCGAAAACCTACAAATGGCTTCTCCAGAATACCCAGGGGTCTAGTCGATTTGAAAATTTTTGTATAGCAAGCATGGCCTAAGGTCTTAAGAATTTGCTAATAAAATCGCATGCGGTCACGTGACCTTGGCCGCCATATTGGATTTTCGAAAAATACCCTTTTAATCTTTAAAAATCTTCTTCTCCAGAACCAAAACACCGATTCGACTGAAATTTCACATGTAACATCTTAAGTGTGATCTCTTTCAAGTTTGCGAAAGGCGCTTGGATCGGTCACGTGGTTTGGCCGCCATATTGGATTTTGCAAAAATCGTGATTTAATCTTCAAAAATCTTCTTCTCCAGAACCAACACACTGATTCGACTGAAATTTGACATGTAACATCTTCAGTGTGATCTCTTTCAAGTTTGCGAAAGGCGTTTTGATCGGTCACATGGTTTGGCCGCCATATTGGATTTTTGCGAAAATCGTTTATTAAATCTTTAAAAATCTTCTTCTTTAGAACCAAAACACTGATTCGACTGAAATTTGACATGTAACATCTTAAGTGTGATCTCTTTCAAGTTTGCTAAAGGCGTTTTGATCGGTCACGTGGTTTGGCCGCCATATTGGATTTTGCGAAAATCGTGATTTAATCTTTAAAAATCTTCTTCTCCAGAACCAAAACACTGATTCAACTGAAATTTGACATGTAACATCTTAAGTGTGATCTCTTTCAAGTTTGATAAAGGCGTTTTGATCGGTCACGTGGTTTGGCCGCCATATTGGATTTTGAGAAAATCGTGATTTAATCTTTAAAAATCTTCTTCTCCAGAACCAACACACCGATTCGACTGAAATTTGACATGGAACATCTTAAGTGTGATCTCTTTCAAGTTTGCAAAAGGCGTTTTGAGCGGTCACGTGCTCTGGCCGCCATATTGTATTTTTGCAAAAATCGTGATTTAATCTTTAAAAATCTTCTTCTCCAGAACCAACACACTGATTCAACTGAAATTTGACATGTAACATCTTCAGTGTGATCTCATTCAAGTTTGCTAAAGGCTTTTGGATCGGTCACGTGGTTTGGCCGCCATATTGGATTTTGCGAAAATCGTGATTTAATCTCTAAAAATCTTCTTCTCCAGAACCAACACACCGATTCAACTGAAACCTGACATGTAACATCTCAAGTGTGATCTCTTTCAAGTTTGCAAAAGGTGGTTCGATCGGTCACATGGTTTGGCCGCCATATTGGATTTTAGGAAAGTCATGATTTAATCTTTAAAAATTTTCTTCTCCAGAACCAACACACCGATTGAGCTGAAATTTTATGTGTAACATCTTAAGTGTGATCTCTTTCGAGTTTGCGAAAGGCGTTTGGATCAGTCACATGGTTTGGTAGCCATATTGGATTTTCTGTAAAATATTAAATTCCAAGTGAAACGTACAGTAACTATTAGATGATGTTCAAAATCCTACTTTTTCATGCTCGAATTTTGCACATAATATCATTAGTGCAAGATTTTTCAACCATGTTAACCGCTTGGGCCCCGCCAACGCTGCTTGCAGCTTTAATTCTTCTTCTTATTCTTCTGCCGTTTTTTGTCAGTCCTAATCTCTGAAACTGCTCAATGAAATTTTTTGAAACTTGGTACAATGTTTAAGGTCAATGAGAGGTAGTGCATGTTAGTCTTGAATTTTTAATTAGTCATGTGACCTGGCTACAATTTTGAAATGAAAATGTTTTTTACTGTCCCATTTCCATAAAATTTGACCTATCTAAAATCTTTTCGCAAACTTTATAGGCCATACTATCTAGATGCTATATACTAAATTTCAAGGAAATTGACCTGGCAGTTTTTGAGAAGAAGATTTTTAAAGTATTATTTTTCTGATTTTTCAATGACCTTTGACCTCCCCTATACCTCTGCAGCTAAGCTATACCAATGGCTTATTCTGGACTATGTGAGTGTCCTGGGGGGCGGACGCTTGTCACTACTGAACAATGACCAACAGGTTATCAAACTGCAAATCAATGTTTTGAGGATGAACTTGACCTATGACCCTAGCATGTTTCCAAACCTCATTTATTATGCACATATCTAATTCTAGGCAAGCCAATAGAGTTAGAGGTCTGGTTTTTGGTATATAGGCATAACTATGGGATACAATTTTTTTGACAAAATGTCACGTGACCTCGATGACCTTTGACCTGCAAATATACATATATGTCAATAACTCAGTAACCACAAGGGCTACACCCTTCATATTTGTTATGATGGGAGACCTTATGGTACCATATGTCATGCCTCATTTAATATGCACATATCTAATTTTGGGCAAGCAAACAGAGCTAGAGGACTGATTTTTGGTATATAGGGTTAACTAAGGGATACAATATTTTTGACAAAATGTCACGTGACCTTGACGACCTTTGACCTCAAATATACATATATATCCATAAGTTGGTAACCACAAGGGCTACACCCTTCATACTTGGTATGATGGGAGACCTTATGGTACCATAGGTCATGCCTCATTAAATATGCACATATCTAATTCTGGGCAAGCCAATAGAGTTAGAGGTCTGGTTTTTGGTATATATTGATAACTATGGGATACAATTTTTTTGACAAAATGTCACGTGACCTTGATGACCTTTGACCTCAAATATACATATATGTCCATAACTCAGTAACCACAAGGGCTACACCCTTCATACTTGGTATGATGGGAGACCTTATGGTACTATAGGTCATGCCTCATTTAATATGCACATATCTAATTCTGGGCAAGCCAATAGAGTAAGAGGTCTGGTTTTTGGTATATGTGGATAAGTATGGGATACAATTTTTTTGACAAAATGTCACGTGACCTCGATGACTTTTGACCTCAAATATACATATCTGTCCATAACTCATGAACCACAAGGGCTAGACCGCTTCTTATTTGGTATGAAGGGAGACCTTATGGTGCAATATCCGGTACCTCATTAAATATGCACATATATAATTTTGGGCAAGCCAATACAGCTAGAGGTCTGATTTTTTGTATAAGGGAATCAGTATGGGATACAATTTTTTTGACAAAATGTCACGTGACCCAATGACCTTTGACCTCAAATATATATTTGTCCATAACTCTGTAATCAACAGTGCTATACCCTTTGACCTGAATATACGTATGTACCTAAACATGAGCAACAATTTGTGCAAATACCTTCATCTTTGGTATTATAGCAGATCTGATGGTGATGCATAATGTGTCTCATCAACTATGCGAGCTACTCGGCCCCTACAACGCTGCTTGCAGCTTTAATGCTCAAATTCTACTTTCTCTTCTTCTTCTGCCGTTTTTTTGTCAGTCCTAATCTCAGAAACTGCTCAATGAAATTTTTTGAAACTTGGTACAATGTTTAAGGTCAATGAGAGGTAGTGCATGTTAGTCTTGAATATTTAATTAGTCATGTGACCTGGCTACAATTTTGAAATGAAAATGTTTTTTACTGTCCCATTTCCATAAAATTGACCGATCCACAAAATCTTTTCGCAAACTTTATAGGCCATACTACCTAGATGCTATATATGAAATTTCAAGGAAATTGACCAGGCAGTTTTTGAGAAGAAGATTTTTAAAGTATTATTTTTCTGATTTTTCAATGACCTTTGACCTCCCCTATACCTCTGCAGCTAAGCTATACCAATGTCTTATTCTGGCCTATGTGAGAGTCCTGGGGTGGCGGGGGCTAGTGACTACTGAACAATGACCAACAGGGGATCAAACTGCAAATCAATATTTTGAGGATGAACTTGACCTATGACCCTAGCATGTTTCTATACCTCATTGATTATGCACATATCTAATTCCAGCCTTCAAACAGGAGCTAGAGTTCTAATTTTTGGTACACACGGACATGTATCAGTGTTAAGGTTTTTTAACAAAATGTCACATGACCAGCACTTCCTATACCTCATTGATTATGCACATATCTAATTCTGGGCAAGCCAATAGAGCTGGAGGTCTGATTTTTGGTATATAGTGATAACCATTGAAAACATTTTTTTTCACAAAATGTCACATGACCTTGATGACCCTTGACCTCAAATACACATATATGTCCATAACTCAGTAACCACAAGGGCTACACCCTTCATACTTGGTATGATGGGAGACCTTATGGTACCATAGGTCATGCCTCATTAAATATGCACATATCTAATTCTGGGCAAGCCAATAGAGTTAGAGGTCTGATATTTGGTATATAGGGATAACTATGGGATACAATTTTTTTGACATAATGTCACGTGACCTAGATGACCTTTGACCTCAAATAAACATATATGTCCATAACTCAGTAACCACAAGGGCTACACCCTTCATACTTGGTATGATGGGAGACCTTATGGTACAATAGGTCATGCCTCATTAAATATGCACATATCTAATTCTGGGCAAGCCAATAGAGTTAGAGGTCTGATATTTGGTATATAGGGATAACTATGGGATACAATTTTTTTGACAAAATGTCACGTGACCGAGATGACCTTTGACCTCAAATAAACATATATGTCCATAACTCAGTAACCACAAGGGCTACACCCTTCATACTTGGTATGATGGGAGACCTTATGGTACCATAGGTCATGCCTCATTAAATATGCACATATCTAATTCTGGGTAAGCCGATAGAGTTAGAGGTCTGGTTTTTGGTATATAGGGATAACTATGGGATACAATTTTTTTGACAAAATGTCACGTGACCTTGATGACCTTTGACCTCAAATATACATATATGTCCATAACTCAGTAACCACAAGGGCTACACCCTTCATACTTGGTATGATGGGAGACCTTATGGTACCATAGGTCATGCCTCATTAAATATGCACATATCTAATTCTGGGTAAGCCAATAGAGTTAGAGGTCTGGTTTTTGGTATATAGGGATAACTATGGGATACAATTTTTTTGACAAAATGTCATGTGACCTTGATGACCTTTGACCTCAAATATATATATATGTCCATAACTCAGTAACCACAAGGGCTACACCGTTCATATTTGGTATGATTGGACACCTTATGGTACTGAAGGTCATGCCTCATTAAATATGCACATATCCAATTCTGGGCAAGCCAATAGAGTTAGAGGTCTGATATTTGGTATATAGGGATAACTATGGGATACAATTTTTTGACATAATGGGACGTGACCAAGATGACCTTTGACCTCAAATAAACATATATGTCCATAACTCAGTAACCACAAGGGCTACACCCTTCATACTTGGTATGATGGGAGACCTTATGGTACCATAGGTCATGCCTCATTAAATATGCACATATCTAATTCTTGGTAAGCCGATAGAGTTAGAGGTCTGGTTTTTTGTATATACGGATAACTATGGGATACAATTTTTTTGACAAAATGTCACGTGACCTTGATGACCTTTGACCTCAAATATACATATATGTCCATAACTCAGTAACCACAAGGGCTACACCGTTCATATTTGGTATGATTGGACACCTTATGGTACTGAAGGTCATGCCTCATTTAATATGCACATATCTAATTCTGGGCAAGCCAATAGAGTTAGAGGTCTGGTTTTTGGTATATGGGGATAAGTATGGGATACAATTTTTCGGCAAAATGTCACGTGACCTCGATGACCTTTGACCTCAAATATACATATTTGTCCATAACACAGGAACCACAAGGGCTAGACGCTTCTTATTTGGTATGAAGGGAGACCTTATGGTGCAATATCCGGTACCTCATTAAATATGCACATATATAATTTTGGGCAAGCCAATACAGCTAGAGGTCTGATTTTTTGTATATGGGAATCAGTATGGGATACAATTTTTTTGACAAAATGTCACGTGACCCCCAATGACCTTTGACCTCAAATATAAATATTTGTCCATAACTCTGTAATCAACAGTGCTATACCCTTTGACCCCAAATGTACATATGTACCTAAACATGAGCAACAATTAGTACAAAAACCTTCATGTTTGTTATGATTGCAGATCTCAAGATGACGCCTTATGTTTCTCATCAACTATGCGAGCTGCTCGGCCCTGCAACGCTGCTTGCAGCTTTAATTAGGGGCCCAAGCCGACCGGCTGGGACCCTATTGTTATTGCTCAAGTTCTACTGACTTCCTCTTCTTCTTCTTCTGCCATTTCTTTGCTCACCTAGATCTCTCGAACGGCTGAACGAAAACTTCTCAAACTTGCAGGGGTAACAGGTGATGGGTAGTACTCGTGCACCTGACCCTTGAATTTTTAATTAGTCATGTGACCTGGCTACAATTTTGAAATGAAAATGTTTTTTACTGTCCCATTTCCATAAAATTTGACCGATCCAAAATCTTTTCGCAAACTTTATAGGCAATACTACCTAGATGCTATATATGAAATTTCAAGGAAATTGACCTGGCGGTTTTTGAGAAGAAGATTTTTAAAGTATTATTTTTCTGATTTTTCAATGACCTTCGACCTCCCCTATACTTCTGCAGCTGAGCTATATCAATGGCTTATTCTGGCCTATGTAAGAGTCATATCTAATTCTGGGCAATCCAATAGAGCCAGAGGTCTGATTTTTGGTATATAGGGATAACCACGGAAAACAATTTTTTTAATAAAATGTCACATGACTTCCATGACCTTTGACCTCAAACATACATATATGTCCATAACTAAGTAACCACAAGTGCTACAGCCTTCATATTTGGTATGATGGGAGACCTTATGACACTACATCTTGTACCTCATTAATTATGCGCATATCTAATTCTGAGCCAGCTAATAGAGCTAGAGGTCTGATTTTTGGTATATAGGCATAACTTAGCAATACAATTTTTTTGACAAAATGTCATGTGACCTTCATGACCTTTGCCCTTGAATATACGTATATGTCCATAAACAGTAACCACAAGTGCTACACCCTTCATATTTGGTATGATGGGAGACCTTATGACACCACATCCTGTACCTCATTAATTATGCGCATATCTAATTCTGAGCCAGCCAATAGAGTTAGAGGTCTGATTTTTGGTATATAGGGATAACTTAGCAATACAATTTTTTTGACAAAATATCACGTGACCTCGATGACCTTTGACCTTGAATATACGTATATGTCCATAACTCAGTAACCACAAGTGCTACACCCTTCATATTTGGTATGATGGGAGACCTTATGACACCACATCCTGTACCTCATTAATTATGCGCATATCTAATTCTGAGCCAGCCAATAGAGCTAGAGGTCTGATTTTTGGTATATAGGGATAACTTAGCATTACAATTTTTTTGACAAAATATCACGTGACCTCGATGACCTTTGCCCTTAAATATGAGTATATGTCAATATTCACAAACCACAAGTGCTACACCCTTCATATTTGGCCGCCATATTGGATTTTACGTAAAACATGCAATTCCCACTGACACGTACAGTAACTATGAGATGATGTTCAAAATCATACTTTTCCAAGATCGAATTTTGCACATAATATCATTAGTACAAGATCTTTCAACCATGTTATCCGCTTGGGCCCCGCCAACGCTGCTTGCAGCTTTAATTAGGGGCCCAAGCCTACCGGCTGGGCCCCTATTGGTTTTATAGGAGTTCAATATTTAGGGGCCGAGCGCCCTCATGGCGAGGCCCCTATTGGTATTGCTGAAGTTCTACTTTTTTTTAGGGGCCGAGCGCCCTCATGGCGAGGCCCCTATTGGTATTGCTCAAATTCTACTTTCTTCTTCTTCTTCTGCCGTTTTTTTGTCAGTCCTAATCTCAGAAACTGCTCAATGAAATTTTTTGAAACTTGGTACAATGTTTAAGGTCAATGAGAGGTAGTGCATGTTAGTCTTGAATATTTAATTAGTCATGTGACCTGGCTACAATTTTGAAATGAAAATGTTTTTTACTGTCCCATTTCCATAAAATTTGACCGATCCAAAATCTTTTCGCAAACTTTATAGGCCATACTATCTAGATGCTATATACTAAATTTCAAGGAAATTGACCTGGCAGTTTTTGAGAAGAAGATTTTTAAAGTATTATTTTTCTGATTTTTCAATGACCTTTGACCTCCCCTATACCTCTGCAGCTAAGCTATACCAATGGCTTATTCTGGCCTATGTGAGTGTCCTGGGGGGCCGGGGCCTTGTCACTACTGAACAATGACCAACAGGGTATCAAACTGCAAATCAATGTTTTGAGGATGAACTTGACCTATGACCCTAGCATGTTTCTAAACCTCATTTATTATGCACATATCTAATTCTGGGCAAGCCAATAGAGTTTGAGGTCTGGTTTTTGGTATATAGGGACAACTATGGGATACAATTTTTTTGACAAAATGTCACGTGACCTTGATGACCTTTGACCTCAAATATACATATATGTCAATAACTCAGTAACCACAAGCGCGACACCCTTCATATTTGGTATGATGGGAGACCTTATGGTACCATATGTCAAGCCTCATTTAATATGCACATATCTAATTTTGGGCGAGCAAACAGAGCTAGAGGACTGATTTTTGGTATATATGATTAACTATGGGATACAATATTTTTGACAAAATGTCACGTGACCTTAGTGACCTTTGACCCCAATAAACATATATGTCCATAACTCAGTAACCACAAGGGCTACACCCTTCAAACTTGGTATGATGGGAGACCTTATGGTACCATAGGTCATGCCTCATTAAATATGCACATATCTAATTCTGGGCAAGTAAATAGAGTTAGAGGTCTGGTTTTTGGTATATAGGGATAACTATGGGATACAATTTTTTTGACAAAATGTCACGTGACCTTGATGACCTTTGACCTCAAATATACATATATGTCCATAACTCAGTAACCACAAGGGCTACACCCTTCATACTTGGTATGATGGGAGACCTTATGGTACCAAAGGTCATGCCTCATTAAATATGCACATATCTAATTCTGGGCAAGCCATTAGAGTTAGAGGTCTGATTTTAGGTATATAGGGATAACTATGGGATACAATTTTTTCATTAAAAGGTCACGTGACCTCGATGACCTTTGACCTCAAATATACATATCTGTCCATAACTCAGGAACCACAAGGGCTAGACGCTTCTTATTTGGTATAAAGGGAGACCTTATGGTGCAATATCTGGTACCTCATTAAATATGCACATATCTAATTTTTGGCAAGTTAATACAGCCAGAGGTCTGATATTTTTGTATATGGGAATCGGTATGGGATACATTTTTTGTACAAAATGTCACGTGACTCCAATGACCTTTGACCTCAAATATATATATTTGTCCATAACTCTGTAATCAACAGTGGTATACCCTTTGACCCCAAATGTACATAGGTACCTAAACGTGAGCAACAATTAGTACAGAAACCTTCATGTTTGTTATGATTGCAGATCTCAAGATGACGCCGTATGTTTCTCATCAACTATGCGAGCTGCTCGGCCCCGCCAACGCTGCTTGCAGCTTTAATTAGGGGCCCAAGCCTACCGGCTGGGCCCCTATTGGTTTCGTAGGAGTTCAATATTCTTCTTCTTCTTCCGCTTCTTCTTCCTCTTCTTCCGCCGCTTTTTTGCCCCTCTTGATCTCAGGAACCGCTTAACATTAAGTTCTCAAACTTACAGGGCTAATAGGTACTAATGGGTACTAGTGCATGTTATCCTTAAAATTGTGATTGATCACGTGACCTGGCGGCCATATTGGATTTTCCAAAAACCTAAAAATGCCTTTTTCTGCTGACCTAGGGGTCTAGTCAGTTTGAAATTTTTTACATAGCAAACATGACCTAAGGTCTTAAAAATTGGCGAATAAAATCGCGTGCGGTCACGTGACCTTGGCCGCCATATTGGATTTTAAGAAAATCGTGATTTAATCTTTAAAAATCTTCTTCTCGAGAACCAACACACCGATTCAACTGAAAATTTACATGTAACATCTTAAGTGTGATCTCTTTCAAGTTTGCGAAAGGCGTTTTGATCGGTCACGTGGTTTGGCCGCCATATTGGATTTTGCGAAAATCGTGATTTAATCTTTAAAAATCTTCTTCTCCAGAACCAACACACCGATTCACTGAAATTAGACATGTAACATCTTAAGTGTGATCTCTTTCAAGTTTGCAAAGGGCGTTTTGATCGGTCACGTGTCTGGCCGCCATATTGGATTATTGCGAAAATCGTGATTTAATCTTTAAAAATCTTCTTCTCCAGAACCAACACACCTACTCGACTGAAATTTTACATGTTACATCTTAAGTGTGATCTCTTTCAAGTTTGCGAAAGGCGTTTTGATCGGTCACGTGGTTTGGCCGCCATATTGGATTTTGCGAAAATCGTGATTTAATCTTTAAAAATCTTCTTCTCCAGAACCAATGCACCGATTGGACTGAAATTTGACAAGTAACATCTTAAGTGTGATCTCTTTCAAGTTTGCGAAAGGCATTTGATCGGTCACGTGATTTGGCCGCCATATTGGATTTTCGAAAAATACCAATTTACTCTTTAAAAAGCTTCTTCTTGAGAAGTAAAACACCAGTTCAGTTGAAATGTTACTCAGGTCATCCTTAGGCTTATGTCTTTCAAGTTTATAAAAGACATTTGGATCGGTCACATGATTAACCGCTTGGGCCCCGCCAACGCTGCTTGCAGCTTTAATTAGGGGCCGAGCGCCCTCATGGCGAGGCCCCTATTGGTATTGCTCAAATTCTACTTTTTTCTTTTTCTTCTTCTGCTTCTTCTTCTTATTCTTCTGCCGTTTTTTTGTCAGTCCTAATCTCAGAAACTGCTCCATGAAATTTTTTGAAACTTGGTACAATGTTTAAGGTCAATGAGAGGTAGTGCATGTTAGTCTTGAATATTTAATTAGTCATGTGACCTGGCTACAATTTTGAAATGAAAATGTTTTTTACTGTCCCATTTCCATAAAATTTGACCGATCCAAAATCTTTTCGCAAACTTTATAGGCCATACTATCTAGATGCTACATACTAAATTTCAAGGAAATTGACCTGGCAGTTTTTGAGAAGAAGATTTTTAAAGTATTATTTTTCTGATTTTTCAATGACCTTTGACCTCTCCTATACCTCTGCAGCTAAGCTATACCAATGGCTTATTCTGGACTATGTGAGTGTCCTGGGGGCAGGGGGCTTGTCACTACTGAACAATGACCAACAGGTTATCAAACTGCAAATCAATGTTGTGAGGATGAACTTGACCTATGACCCTAGCATGTTTCTAAACCTCATTTATTATGCACATATCTAATTCTGGGCAAGCAAATAGAGTTAGAGGTCTGGTTTTTGGTATATAGGCATAACTATGGGATACAATTTTTTTGACAAAATGTCACGTGACCTTGATGACCTTGACCTCAAATATACATATATGTCAATAACTCAGTAACCACAAGGGCTACACCATTCATACTGTGTATGATGGGAGACCTTATGGTACCATATGTCATGCCTCATTTAATATGCACATATCTAATTTTGGGCAAGCAAACAGAGCTAGAGGACTGATTTTTGGTATATAGGGATAACTATGGGATACAATTTTTATGACAAAATGTCACGTGACCTTGATGACCTTTGACCTCAAATATACATATATGTCCATAACTCAGTAACCACAAGGGCTACACCCTTCATACTTGGTATGATGGGAGACCTTATGGTACCATAGGTCATGCCTCATTAAATATGCACATATCTAATTCTGGGCAAGCCAATAGAGTTAGAGGTCTGTTTTTTGATATATAGGGATAACTATGGGATACAATTTTTTTGACAAAATGTCACGTGACCTTGATGACCTTTGACCTCAATATACATATATGTCCATAACTCAGTAACCACAAGGGCTACACCCTTCATACTTGGTATGATGGGAGACCTTATGGTACCATAGGTCATGCCTCATTAAATATGCACATATCTAATTCTGGGCAAGCCAATAGAGTTAGAGGTCTGGTTTTTGGTATATAGGCATAACTATGGGATACAATTTTTTTGACAAAATGTCACGTGACCTTGATGACCTTTGACCTCAAATATACATATCTGTCCATAACTCAGTAACCACAAGGGCTACATCCTTCATATTTGGTATGATGGGAGACCTTATGGTACCATATGTCATGCCTCATTTAATATGCACATATCTAATTTTGGGCAAGCAAACAGAGCTAGAGGACTGATTTTTGGTATATATGCTTAACTATGGGATACAATATTTTGACAAAATGTCACGTGACCTTAATGACCTTTGACCCCAAATAAACATATATGTCCATAACTCAGTAACCACAAGGGCTACACCCTTCAAACTTGGTATGATGGGAGACCTTATGGTACTATAGGTCATGCTTCATTAAATATGCACATATCTAATTCTGGGCAAGCCAATAGAGTTAGAGGTCTGGTTTTTGGTATATAGGGATAACTATGGGATACAATTTTTTTGACAAAATGTCACGTGACCTTGATGACCTTTGACCTCAAATATACATATATGTCCATAACTCAGTAACCACAAGGGCTACACCGTTCATACTAGGTATGATGGGAGACCTTATGGTACCAAAGGTCATGCCTCATTAAATATGCACATATCTAATTCTGGGCAAGCCAATAGAGTTAGAGGTCTGATTTTTGGTATATAGGGATAACTATGGAATACAATTATTTTGACAAAATGTCACGTGACCTTGATGACCTTTGACCTCAAATATACATATATGTCCATAACTCAGTATCCACAAGGGCTACACCCTTCATACTTGGTATGATGGGAGACCTTATGGTACTATAGGTCATGCCTCATTTAATATGCACATATCTAATTCTGGGCAAGCCAATAGAGTTAGAGGTCTGATTTTTGGTATATAGGGATAACTATGGGATACAATTTTTTTGACAAAATGTCACGTGACCTTGATGACCTTTGACCTCAAATATACATATCTGTCCATAACTCAGTAACCACAAGGGCTACACCCTTCATACTTTGTATGATGGGAGACCTTATGGTACCAAAGGTCATGCCTCATTAAATATGCACATATCTAATTCTGGGCAAGCCAATAGAGTTAGAGGTCTGGTTTTTGGTATATAGTTATAACTATGGGATACAATTTTTTTGACAAAATGTCACGTGACCTTGATGACCTTTGACCTCAAATATACATATATGTCCATAACTCAGTATCCACAAAGGCTACACCCTTCATACTTGGTATGATGGGAGACCTTATGGTACTATAAGTCATGCCTCATTTAATATTCACATATCTAATTCTGGGCAAGCCAATAGAGTTAAAGGTCTGGTTTTTGGTATACATTGATAACTATGGGATACAATTTTTTTTGACAAAATGTCACGTGACCTCAATGACCTTGACCTTAAATATACATATCTGTCCATAACTCAGTAACCACAAGTGCTACACCCTTCATTATTGGTAGGATTGGACACCTTATGACGCCACATCATGTACCTCATTAAATATGCACATATCTAATTCTGGGCAAGCCAATAGAGCTAGAGGTGTGATTTTTTGTAAATGGGGATAAGTATTGGATAAATTTTTTTTACTAAAAGGTCACGTGACCTCGATGACCTTTGACCTCAAATATACATTTCTGTCCATAACTCAGGAACCACAAGGGCTAGACGCTTCTTATTTGGCATAAAGGGAGACCTTATGGTGCAATATCTGGTACCTCATGAAATATGCACATATCTAAATTTTGGCAAGCCAATACAGCTAGAGGTCTGATTTTTTGTATATGGGAATCAGTATTGGATACATTTTTTGACAAAATGTCACGTGACTCCAATGACCTTTGACCTCAAATATATATATTTGTCCATTACTCTGTAATCAACAGTGCTATACCCTTTGACCCCAAGTGTACATATGTACCTAAACGTGAGCAACAATTAGTACAGAAACCTTCATGTTTTTTATGATTGCAGATCTCGAGATGACGCCGTATGTTTCTCATCAACTATGCCAGCTGCTCGGCCCCTAAAACGCTGCTTGCAGCTTTAATTTCTTCTTCTTCTTCTTCTGCCGTTTTTTTGTCGGTCCTAATCTCTGAAACTGCTCAATGAATTTTTTTGAAACTTGGTACAATGTTTAAGGTCAATGAGAGGTAGTGCATGTTAGTCTTGAATTTTTAATTAGTCATGTGACCTGGCTACAATTTTGAAATGAAAATGTTTTTTACTGTCCCATTTCCATAAAATTGACCGATCCAAAATCTTTTCGCAAACTTTATAGGCCATACTATCTAGATGCTATATACTAAATTTCAAGGAAATTGACCAGGCAGTTTTTGAGAAGAAGATTTTTAAAGTATTATTTTTCTGATTTTTCAATGACCTTTGACCTCCCCTATACCTCTGCAGCTAAGCTATACCGATGGCTTATTCTTGCCTATGTGAGTGTCCTGGGGGGCCAAGGGCTTGTCACTACTGAACAATGACCAACAGGGGATCAAACTGCAAATCAATGTTTTGAGGATGAACTTGACCTATGACCCTAGCATGTTTCTAAACCTCATTTATTATGCACATATCTAATTTTGGGCAAGCCAATAGAGCTGGAGGTCTGATTTTTGGTATAAAGTGATAACTATTGAAAACAATTTTTTCACAAAATGTCACGTGACCTTGATGACCTTTGACCTCAAATATACATATATGTCAATAACTCATTAACCACAAGGGCTACACCCTTCATATTTGGTATGATGGGAGACCTTATGGTACCAAATGTCATGCCTCATTAAATATGCACATATCTAATTCTGGGCAAGCCAATAGAGTAGAGGTCTATTTTTGGTATATATGGTTAACTATGGGATACAATTTTTTGACAAAATGTCATGTGACCTTGATGACCTTTGACCTCAAATATACATATATGTCCATAACTCAGTAACCACAAGGGCTACACCCTTCATACTTGGTAGATGGGAGACCTTATGGTACTATAGGTCATGCCTCATTTAATATGCACATATCTAATTCTGGGCAAGCCAATAGAGTTAGAGGTCTGGTTTTTGGTATATAGGGATCACTGTGGGATACAATTTTTTTGACAAAATGTCACGTGACCTTGATGACCTTTGACCTCAACTATACATATATGTCCATAACTCAGTAACCACAAGGGCTACACCCTTCATACTTGGTATGATGGGAGACCTTATGGTACTATAGGTCATGCCTCATTTAATATGCACATATCTAATTCTGGGCAAGCCAATAGAGTTAGAGGTCTGGTTTTTGGTATATAGTTATAACTATGGGATACAATTTTTTTGACAAAATGTCACGTGACCTTGATGACCTTTGACCTCAAA
Organism: Ptychodera flava; assembly: GCF_041260155.1. Lineage (NCBI taxonomy): Eukaryota > Metazoa > Hemichordata > Enteropneusta > Ptychoderidae > Ptychodera > Ptychodera flava. The sequence continues at coordinate 270,992 of NC_091945.1, read as the reverse complement.
TATACATATCTGTCCATAACTCAGTAACCACAAGGGCTACACCCTTCATACTTGGTATGATGGGAGACCTTATGGTACCAAAGGTCATGCCTCATTAAATATGCACATATCTAATTCTGGGCAAGCCATTAGAGTTAGAGGTCTGGTTTTTGGTATATAGTTATAACTATGGGATACAATTTTTTTGACAAAATGTCACGTGACCTTGATGACCTTTGACCTCAAATATACATATATGTCCATAACTCAGTATCCACAAGGGCTACACCCTTCATACTTGGTATGATGGGAGACCTTATGGTACTATAGGTCATGCCTCATTTAATATGCACATATCTAATTCTGGGCAAGCCAATAGAGTTAGAGGTCTGATTTTTGGTATATAGGGATAACTATGGGATACAATTTTTTTGACAAAATGTCACGTGACCTTGATGACCTTTGACCTCAAATATACATATATGTCCATAACTCAGTATCCACAAGGGCTACACCCTTCATACTTGGTATGATGGGAGACCTAATGGTACTATAGGTCATGCCTCATTTTATATGCACATATCTAATTCTGGGCAAGCCAATAGAGTTAGAGGTCTGGTTTTTGGTTTATAGGGATAACTATGGGATACAATTTTTTTGACAAAATGTCATGTGACTTCGATGACCTTTCACCTTAAATATACATATCTGTCCATAACTCAGTAACCACAAGTGCTAAACCCTTCATAATTGGTAGGATTGGAGACCTTATGACGCCACATCATGTACCTCATTAAATATGCACATATCTAATTCTGGGCAAGCCAATAGAGCTAGAAGTCTGATTTTTTGTATGGGGATAAGTATAGGATACAATTTTTTCAATAAAAGGTCACGTGACCTCGATGACCTTTGACCTCAAATATACATATCTGTCCATAACTCAGGAACCACAAGGGCTAAACGCTTCTCATTTGGTATAAAGGGAGACCTTATGGTGCAATATCTGGTACCTCATTAAATATGCACATATCTAATTTTGGCAAGCCAATACAGCTAGAGGTCTGATTTTTTGTATATGGGAATCAGTATGGGATACAATTTTTTGACAAAATGTCACGTGACTCCAATGACCTTTGACCTCAAATATATATATTTGTCCATAACTCTGTAATCAACAGTGCTATACCCTTTGACCCCAAATGTACGTATGTACCTAAACATGAGCAACAATTAGTACAGAAACCTTCATGTTTGTTATGATTGCAGATCTCAAGATGACGCCGTATGTTTCTCATTAACTATGCGAGCTGCTCGGCCCCGCCAACGCTGCTTGCAGCTTTAATCCTCTTTTTCTTCTTCTTCTGCCGATTCTTTGTCGACCTAGATCTCTTAAACGGCTGAACGAAAACTTCTCAAATTTGCAGGGCTAGTAGGTATCAATTAGTACTCGTGCACCTGACCCTTGAAATTTTGATTGGTCACGTGACCTGGTGGCCATATTGGATTTTCCAAAAACCTAAAAATGGCTTCTCCAGAAAGACCTAGGGGTCTAGTCCTTTAAGGGGCCCAAGCCGACCGGCTGGGACCCTATTGTTATTGCTCAAGTTCTACTACTTCCTCTTCTTCCTCTTTTTCTTCTTCTTCTTCTGCCGATTCTTTGTCGACCTAGATCTCTTAAACGGCTGAATGAAAACTTCTCAAATTTGCAGAGCTAGTAGGTGTTAATTAGTACTCGTGCACCTGACCCTTGAAATTTTGATTGGTCACGTGACCTGGCGGCCATATTGGATTTTCCAAAAACCTAAAGATGGCTTCTCCAGAAGACCTAGGGGTCTAGTCGATTTGAATTTTTTTGTATAGCAAGCATGACCTAAGGTCTTCATAATTTGCACATAAAATCGCATGCGGTCACGTGACCTTGGCCGCCATATTGAATTTTCTAAAATACTCATTTAATCTTTAAAAATCTTCTTCTCCAGAACCAAAACACCGATTAAGCTCAAATTTTACTCATGTCATCCTTTGAACGATCTCTTTCAAGTTTGCAAAAATCATTTTGATCGGTCACGTGGTTTGGTCGCCATATTTGATTTTGTAAAATCGTAATTTAATCTTTAAAAATCTTCTTCTCCAGAACCAAAACACCGATTAAGCTCAAATTTTACTCAAGTCATCCTTAGGGTGATCTCTTTCAAGTTTGCAAAAAACATTTCGATCGGTCACGTGGTTTGGCCGCCATATTGGATTTTGTGAAATCGTAATGCAATTTTTAAAAATCTTCTCCTCCAGAACAAATACACCAATTGAACTAAAATTTCACATTTATTTTCCTTAGTGGTAGTCCTTTTAAGTTTCAGAAAAACATTTTGATCAGTCACGTAATTTGGCCGCCATATTGGATTTTATGTACATCGCAGTTTAATCCTTAGCAATCTTCTTCTCCAGAACCAATGTACAGATTGAACTAAAATTTTACACTCATTATCCCTAGTGGCAGTTCTTTTACATTTTCGAAAGGCATTTGGATCGGTCATGTTCTTTGGCCGCTATATTGGATTTGTGAAAAATTGCAATTTCATCTTTAAAACTATTCTTTCCAGAACCAACGCACCGATCCAACTGAAATTTTACTTCTGTCACCCTTAGTGTTAGCACTTTCAAGTTTGTGAAAGGCGTTGGGGTCGGTCAAGTGGTTTGTTTGCCATATTGGATATAGCGACAATTGCAATTTCATCATTAAAACTCTTCTTCTCAAAAATCAACACACAGATTCACCTGAAATTTTACTCATATCTTTCTTAGTGCGAGCACTTTCAAGTTTGCAAAAGGCATTTGGATTGGTTAAGTCGCCACAATGTGCATAAGGCTGCAGTGTAAAACCTCGTCAGTCAGAAGATCGATTAGTGATGTATGTTATATTGTACACTTGAAAGTCAAAGACGGCACAACAGACTGCAATGCCCGCTGTCAAATTCAGCTAGCAGTCACACGAACCCTAATATCGGCGCCTTGTTTAAGGCAACTTTGGCGACCAGCTTTTGTACGCCGGGTGACTTTGTCGAGTATACTGCCACGGAAGTACTTAGAGGAGTGTGCCACTAGCTTTAAGGGGTGGCCGACTGCTGTGATTGACTGAATAAGAGACAAGGTCCCGCCAGGGCACAATTACTGGGGTCTACGCACAGCTGATATGTGAGTGTCAAGGATCATAAATGAAGCTATTCGGGTAATTTTATATGTAGGTGTCTCAATACACGCTCACTTGTTCATCACTAATAAAAAGAAAGATACATGACATTGCAAGGTGTGGTGATTTGTTTATGTTTCTCTATCTGACATGCATGGAGTGGCCCTGGTGTGTTGTGTAACTGAGAGCATGTACCTGATTAAAAATGTAAACAAGAACACATCAAGCCCAGCTGTAAATGTCATAAAAATCGCTGATACACATCTATTAAAACAACACCTTGTTTAATGAAGTTCTGCAGCTTGATCTAACTTCACTGTAATTGCTGTGTGCCATTGCACGCCAGGTCTGTGACCGCCGAAATGTACCCTTTATTTATCAGCGATTCGGGGACTCTAATATCGATACTAGACAATAGTAGAATGACTTGCCCTACATGTATGCATCGGTACGCCAGATCTGTGAAATCGTCGATATATTTACTGCATGTTTATCGGGAATTTGGGGACTCCAATATTGATACTAGACGATACTAGATTCTGTCAAATCCCGGGTAAATATCCGATATATATCGAAGAATACACCACCTTGCAGTTCAGGTCAAACCCGACTTCCAAGGACTGACTGTAAATTCGATACTGAACGATACTGGATTCTGTCAAATCGAGGGTAAATATCCGATATCGGAGATTTCACTACCTTATAGTTCTGGTCAAACCCGACTTTCAATGACTGACTCTAGCTTCGACACTAGACTATATACTTTCTGTTAAATCGCGGGTAAATATCCGGTATATATCGGAGATTTCACCACATTACAGGTTTTGCCAAACCCGACTTCAAAGGACTGACTCTAGCTTCTACAATAGACGATACTAGATTTTCTCAATCGCGGGTAAATGTCCGATATATATCGAAGAATACACCACCTTACATGCAGTTCTGGTCGAACCCGACTTCCAAGGACTGATTCTAGCTTCGTTACTAGACGATACTAGATTTTCTCAAATCGCCAGTAAATGTTCGATATTTCGGTACGCCAGATCTGTAAAATCGCCGATATTTACTCGATGTTTATCGACAATTTTGGGACTCTAATATCGATAGTACACAATACTAGGATGACTTGCCCTGTTCCTCGGCACGCAAGGTCAGTGAAATCACCGATATTTACCAGATATATAGTTATCGGCGATTTGGGGAGTCTAATATCGAAATCAGACGATACTAGATTCTGTCAAATCGCGGTAAATATCCGATATATATCGGAAATTACACCACCTTACAGTTCTGGTCTAGCCCGACTTCCAAGGACTGACTCTTACTTTGATACTGAACGATATAGATTCTGTCAAATTGCGGGGAAATATCCGATATTGGAGATTTCACCACGCGTGACCTTACAGTTTTGGTCAAACCCGACTTCCAAGGACTGACTCTAGCTTCGATAGTGGACGATACAAATTCTGTAAAATCGCGAGTAAATGTCTGGTATATATCGGAGATTTCACCACATTACAGGTTTTGCAAAACCCGACTTCAAAGGACTGACTCTAGCTTCGATACTAGACGATACTAGCTAGATTTTGTCAAATCGCGGGTTAATGTCCGATATATATCGAAGATTTCACCACCTTATAGTTTTGGTCAAACCCGACTTCCAAGCACTGACTCTAGCTTCGATACTAGACGATATAAATTCTGTCAAATCGCGGGTAAATACAAGGATCATGAATGAAGCTATTTGGGCAATTTTATATGAAGGTGTCTGAAAGCAGCCGTATTGTTTTTAACAGAGATAAGGCGCGCAGTTTTCGACTGCACTGTGGTTTCTGTCAACTTGAGCCGGTATTTCTATGCAACCATAATCCCAGCCCCTACGCAGTGTATAAAGGCGTTGGTCAGAAGCATTGATAATAACTTATAACAAGCTATATGCATCGATTATGTGTTTTACGTTCATATCAGAGAGTAAAGTCTGTCATCGCGCTGTAAAATCTGGTCCATACTACAACGAAAAATAATTGTCGCGAGCTCATTTTTCAGTTATTGATGTTTGTCATGTGATGATTAATATATCATCACAATACCTACGATGACAACTCGCTGGAGCGCAGTCGTACGTGGTGACGATGAGATAGACGTTAAGTCCCTGATTGAAACTAAAATGTCAACATTGTGAAGTAAGGATGTTTATTGGATAAACATTATAGGCTGTTTGTCATAAACATTTTGAAATCAGAAAGTGAGAGGTAAAATAATTGTAGAAAACTGTATTGCATCACTGTTGCTGAAATCACAGGCTATCGACTCAATACCTGCGATTTGAAAAATCGTCACTCACAGCCTGCAGGTAAAATGGTTAATCAGACCTGGACGCTCTTGCCATTGTTCTAGGTCTAAATAGGTGCGACCATATCAGTTGTTAGTGTAGCTGTTCAGAATGTTTGATTGCGCAGCTTATTACAGTGGGAACACTCAGTAAACATGCACTTCCTCAATTCCAAGGTTTGAATATTTAAGCATGTGCACTTGAGTGAGACCAAGGTAAGAAACAAAAATGCTAGAAACGTTTGCTTCAAGTACAATTACTGTCACTATTTAGTCTCAACGATCAACTCCATGACTAATTTAGCACTTTCCTTGTGTATTTTATCCAAACACTCTACATTAGGTGCCATACAATAAATTCTTTGTTTGCCGTTCGCGTGCGGGTAGGATTTTCAATGGACGAAATCTGAAAAACAAACATAAATCGCCTGCTTGAAAATAAGGCACGTTATGCCCGTCCTTTGTTCGCAATGACGCAGGCAGTGTTTCCGCTGCCTGCTCGCCAAATCGCAAATGCGAGCGAGGACACTGCACTGCACAGTGTACGCAGTAAAATGCACAGAGATAAAGCATTACGTCTCAAGTTGAATGCAGGACAGCGCGTGGACAGACAAAGTGATGACGTCATAGTGCAATATTCGATTCGCAAGTTTGGCTAATTTTTGCCGAAACGTTCTCGGCAAACACTACTTTTGGCAGATCGTCCATGTAGCCGACACGAACACGAAGTGTCTGTTACCGGCGTTGGAACACTGAAGGATCGAAGTGACGGTGAAACTAAGCAAAAACGGCAAACTTTCGATTTGACTTAAGCAGCTCCACCAATATTGGAGAGAAACCACCCCTAACGCAGGTTCTAAGCGCAAGTAAAGATATGACATGAATAAGAAAGTTTATGATGAGAGTAGGAAAGTCGACTGGAATTTGTAAAGTTAGGAACGGCATGGTCAAAAGCATACGGCTTTTTTTCCAACGTGAATTGGCTTCCTTAAAAATTTCGCAAGAATTTTCAGTGTATTCTGACGTGATATTGTAAACAAATGTTCAGAGAAGGCGCTCGCTCGTCCGCCGAGTACAGTCGACCTACTTCCGCATTCAAGTCTTGTCGCGATATTTGAGCATTTAACGTGACCGTCCGTGAAACAAAAATATGTTTCTCCATATCAAATCATTGTGTTTTATATTTTAGGGTTCTCTTTACATAATAGACATGAACATTTGGATTTATGATACGTGATTTCCGCGATCCCTGGCATGATTCAAGCTGGCCGTGAATACGCACTGACGTTTTTGGTGATGAACCCTGGCCCTGTGCGCTGTCCGAGCATCGCTTGCTAAATTCATGGAGCTACCAAAGCTCCTTGCCAAATTCAAGCGTAAAGCAAATGTATTGAAAGTCTAAAATGCACACATTTCTCAAGTCTGAGAGTATTTTACTTTTGAACTGCTATGAGAATGGATATCTAATTCGTTTGAAAAACTGGTATGCTGAAGCAGGTTTCGTGCCGTTGTCTATAGCGATATGAATAGTACTGCATTGATAGCGATTACAGGTTTGTAACTATTAAATATAGCTGCATCGCATACGCCTAACTTTTGACAAATATAACTAGCCTTTAAAGTTACTGCTAAGGGAGCATTTCACTCAACAGAAACAGTGCCCAGGACTAGTATTATTTGACACTTAAAAAGGAGGATTCGTACTCAAGGCTGTTATGATTTGTTCAGCGACCCAATCTTCTTACCGTACAAATTTTAATCTTATAAAAGAGACAGTAGTTTCAACTTTTACCACGATGTTTAGCATTTGTTTCCTGAGTGACAACTCCATACTGTGTTATGCTAGTAACTTTTGCAGTTTAATATTTGGACTTTTCAGGCTTTGAAGAACACCTTTTTGTTCTACCCAACATTTTGAAATTCATAGTGTACAGGTCATCAAAACAACTGGTACGCCAAGATAAATAAAACGTTTCTTTCTTATCCTAGACATATTTCAAAAATTATGTGGTGACGCGGGTTTCTTTTTTCATTCTTCAATCAACAACACGGGAAAAAATGACAACAACATACGAATGCACGCAGAGATAAATGTACAGCAGTGTTGCTTTATTATTTTTGTACAGCAACAGTTCAGCGGTTTGACTTTAAGTGCAGCATTTGCAAATTTTTCACAGAGTAATATAAGAGTGAAATACATGTACAGTTCTGAATGGAATGTTCGTATCAATTATTTAGTTAACGGTTCTGTTTTATACAGGCACAATCGTGATGTATTTTTTGCAGTTTTTTTTTCATTTATTTCCTCATGAGCAAAAAATAGGTGGTCGCAGCAGATCTGAATTGACACGCGCGAGGATGAGAAAAAACTGTATTTTTCTTGTCATCACATCAGTCTGTATGGCTTACAAGTGACGACACAATCAGTGGAAACTTATTGTAATGCTATTTCCCATTTGTCTATGACACACACTTTTCAAAGTCATGGAAATGGGAAATGGGGAAAACGATCTTTGACACGAAATTTTCATGTATAACAACTAGTTTAAGGATTTATCAACACATGGTAAATTTCCAGAATGAGCTATGATGGTATACATCAATTGTACTTAAAATTTTTGTTCGCCTCTCTCTGTCAAGCATACTTTTCAAAATCATTTAACATGAGAAGTGAGATGCGTGAGCTTTTAAATGTATTTTCAAATTTGTTAACAATTAGTCTACAGATTTCTCCACACACGAGACACATGGAAGCTCAAAATTTGCACATTGTATCATCAATGCAAGTACTTTCAACCATGGCAACCGCTTGGGCCCCGCCAACGCTGCTTGCAGCTTTAATTAGGGGCCCAAGCCAACCGGCTGGGCCCCTATTGGTTTTATAGGAATTCAACTTTCTTCTACTTAGGGGCCGAGCGCCCTCATGGGCGAGGCCCCTTTTGGTATTGCTCAAATTCTACTTCTTCTTCTTCTTCTTAGGGGCCGAGCGCCCTCATGGCGAGGCCCCTATTGGTATTGCTGAAGTTCTACTTTTTTTTTCTTCTTCTTCTTCTTCTGCCGTTTTTTTGTCGGTCCTAATCTCTGAAACTGCTCAATGAATTTTTTTGAAACTTGGTACAATGTTTAAGGTCAATGAGAGGTAGTGCATGTTAGTCTTGAATTTTTAATTAGTCATGTGACCTGGCTACAATTTTGAAATGAAAATGTTTTTTACTGTCCCATTTCCATAAAATTTGACCGATCCAAAATCTTTTCGCAAACTTTATAGGCCATACTATCTAGATGCTATATACTAAATTTCAAGGAAATTGACCAGGCAGTTTTTGAGAAGAAGATTTTTAAAGTATTATTTTTCTGATTTTTCAATGACCTTTGACCTCCCCTATACCTCTGCAGCTAAGCTATACCGATGGCTTATTCTGGCCTATGTGAGTGTCCTGGGGCCCGGGGGCTTGTCACTACTGAACAATGACCAACAGGGGATCAAACTGCAAATCAATGTTTTGAGGATGAACTTGACCTATGACCCTAGCATGTTTCTAAACCTCATTTATTATGCACATATCTAATTTTGGGCAAGCCAATAGAGCTGGAGGTCTGATTTTTGGTATAAAGTGATAACTATTGAAAACAATTTTTTCACAAAATGTCACATGACCTTGATGACCTTTGACCTCAAATATACATATATGTCCATAACTCAGTAACCACAAGGGCTACACCCTTCATATTTGGTATGATGGGAGACCTTATGGTACCAAAGGTCATGCCTCATTAAATATGCACATATCTAATTCTGGGCAAGCCAATAGAGTTAGAGGTCTGATTTTTGGTATATAGGGATAACTATGGGATACAATTTTTTTGACAAAATGTCATGTGACCTTGATGACCTTTGACCTCAAATATACATATATGTCCATAACTCAGTAACCACAAGGGCTACACCCTTCATACTTGGTATGATGGGAGACCTTATGGTACTATAGGTCATGCCTCATTTAATATGCACATATCTAATTCTGGGCAAGCCAATAGAGTTAGAGGTCTGATTTTTGGTATATAGGGATAACTATAGGATACAATTTTTTTGACAAAATGTCACGTGACCTTGATGACCTTTGACCTCAACTATACATATATGTCCATAACTCAGTAACCACAAGGGCTACACCCTTCATACTTGGTATGATGGGAGACCTTATGGTACTATAGGTCATGCCTCATTTAATATGCACATATCTAATTCTGGGCAAGCCAATAGAGTTAGAGGTCTGATTTTTGGTATATAGGGATAACTATGGGATACAATTTTTTTGACAAAATGTCACGTGACCTTGATGACCTTTGACCTCAAATATACATATATGTCCATAACTCAGTAACCATAAGGGCTACACCCTTCATACTTGGTATGATGGGAGACCTTATGGTACTATAGGTCATGCCTCATTTAATATGCACATATCTAATTCTGGGCAAGAAAATAGAGTCAGAGGTATGGTTTTTGGTATATAGGGATAACTATGGGATACAATTTTTTTGGAAAAATGTCACGTGACCTTGATGACCTTTGACCTCAAATATACATATATGTCCACAACTCAGTAACCACAAGGGCTACACCCTTCATACTTGGTATGATGGGAGACCTTATGGTACCAAAGGTCATGCCTCATTAAATATGCACATATCTAATTCTGGGCAAGCCAATAGAGTTAGAGGTCTGATTTTTGGTATATAGGGATAACTATGGGATACAATTTTTTTCACAAAATGTCACGTGACCTTGATGACCTTTGACCTCAAATATACATATCTGTCCATAACTCAGCAACCGCATTGGCTACACCTGTCATATTTGGTATGATGGGAGACCTTATGGTACCACATGTCATGCCTCATTAAATATGCACATAACTAATTTTGGGCAAGCCAATAGAGTTAGAGGTCTGATTTTTGGTATAAAGGGATAACTATGGGATACAATTTTTTTGACAAAATGTCACGTGACCTCGATGACCTTTGACCTCAAATATACATATATGTCCATAACTCAGTAACCACAAGGGTTACACCCTTCATATTTGGTATGATGGGAGACCTTATTGTACAGTATGTCATGCCTCATTAAATATGCACATATCTAATTTTGGGCAAACCAACAGAGATAGAGGTCTGATTTTTGGTATATGGGGATAATAAAGGGACACAAATATATTGATAAAATATCATGTGAACTTGGTGACCTTTGACCTCAAATATACGCATGTACCTTAACATGAGCAACAATTAGTACAAACACCTTCATCGTTAGTATAATAGCAGATCTCAAGGTGACGCATCATGCGTCTCATCAACTATGCGAGCTGCTCGGCCCCGCCAACGCTGCTTGCAGCTTTAATTCTTCTTCTTATTCTTCTGCCGTTTTTTTGTCAGTCCTAATCTCTGAAACTGCTCAATGAAATTTTTTGAAACTTGGTACAATGTTTAAGGTCAATGAGAGGTAGTGCATGTTAGTCTTGAATTTTTAATTAGTCATGTGACCTGGCTACAATTTTGAAATGAAAATGTTTTTTACTGTCCCATTTCCATAAAATTTGACCGATCCAAAATATTTTCGCAAACTTTATAGGCAATTCTAACTAGATGCTATATATTAAATTTCAAGGAAATTGACCTGGCAGTTTTTGAGAAGAAGATTTTTAAAGTATTATTTTTCTGATTTTTCAATGACCTTTGACCTCCCCTATACCTCTGCAGCTAAGCTATACAAATGGCTTATTCTGGCGTATGTAAGGGTCCCAATAGGCTAGGGTGTCTTGAACAATGACCTTTTTGGGACCACATTGAGCACAGAAATTTTGGGGATGCCCCTTGACCTTTGACCTTGGCATCATTTAGCACATTATTAAACATGCACGTATGCAATTCTGGAGTACCAGATACAGCAAGAGGTCTGATTTCTGCTATAAGGAGGCAAACAACGTTTTTGAGGTCAAAGGTCATCCTGGTCACGTGACATTTTGTCAGCACACTTCGCTCCTATACTTCTGCCTGTGTACCAAAAATCAGATCCCTAGCTCTATTGGCTAGCCCGGAATTAGATATGCGCATAATTAATGAGCTACATGATGTGGTACCATATTGTCTTTTATCCTACCAATATCAAGGCAGTAGCACTTGTGGTTACTGATTTACAAGCCTGTTCGTGAAATCGAGGTCAAAGGTCATCCTGGTCACGTGACATTTTGTCAACACACTTTGCTCCTATACTTCTCCCTGTGTACCAAAAATCAGATCCCTAGCTCTATTGGCTAGCCTGGAATTAGATATGCGCATAATTAATGAGCTACATGATGTGGTACCCTATTGTCTTCCATCCTACCAAATATCAAGGCAGTAGCACTTGTGGTTACTGATTTACAAGCCTATTCGTGAAATCGAGGTCAAAGGTCATCCTGGTCACGTGACTTTTTGCCCAAAATCTTTGCCTCCACACGTCTCCCCATGTACCAAAAATCAGACCCCTAGCTCTATTGGCTTGCCCAGCATTGGCATTAGCAGCCCCTGTGCAGTAATGCTGGCTGAGCATATTCCCTATTCATAAGCTATAGGCTGGCCTCGTAACTCTATGAGATGAAAGCTCGCTTGCTTCACATTCTGAAAAACTGATCTGATATTGGAATGAATCTCATGTTGGCTCTAAAATCAGCTTACGACCCATGCTCTATCTTTGTAAGCCACAAACTGAGTGCTGATCAGCTCCTATTCAAGCATAGAGACACGCACTATTTTTTCAACCGGACTATCTTCGTGGGTAACGGATGACCTTTGACCTAGTAGCTCTACCTTTGACCTAAGCATCTCAACAGCATATCCCTGTCTATGTGTACCATGGCCCATATGCCTACAGCTTTCCCCTATTGCTTTCATTGGCTTTTTAGGGGCCGAGCGCCCTCATGGGCGAGGACCCTATTGGTATTGCTCAAGTTCTACTTCCTTCTTCTTCTTCTTCTTATTCTTCTGCCGTTTTTTTGTCCTTCCTAATCTCAGAAACTGCTCAATGAAATTTTTTGAAACTTGGTACAATGTTTAAGGTCAATGAGAGGTAGTGCATGTTAGTCTTGAATTTTTAATTAGTCATGTGACCTGGCTACAGTTTTGAAATGAAAATGTTTTTTACTGTCCCATTTCCATAAAATTTGACCGATCCAAAATATTTCGCAAACTTTATAGGCAATTCTAACTAGATGCTATATATTAAATTTCAAGGAAATGACCTGGCAGTTTTTGAGAAGAAGATTTTTAAAGTATTATTTTTCTGATTTTTCAATGACCTTTGACCTCCCCTATACCTCTGCAGCTAAGCTATACAAATGGCTTATTCTGGCTATGTAAGGGTCCCAATAGGCTAGGGTGTCTTGAACAATGACCTTTTTGGGGACCACATTGAGCACAGAAATTTTGGGGATGCCCCTTGACCTTTGACCTTGGCATCATTTAGCACATTATTAAACATGCACGTATGCAATTCTGGAGTACCAGATACAGCAAGAGGTCTGATTTCTGCTATAAGGAGGCAAACAACGTTTTTGAGGTCAAAGGTCATCCTGGTCACGTGACATTTTGTCAGCACACTTCGCTCCTATACTTCTGCCTGTGTACCAAAAATCAGATCCCTAGCTCTATTGGCTAGCCCGGAATTAGATATGCGCATAATTAATGAGCTACATGATGTGGTACCATATTGTCTTTTATCCTACCAAATATCAAGGCAGTAGCACTTGTGGTTACTGATTTACAAGCCTGTTCGTGAAATCGAGGTCAAAGGTCATCCTGGTCACGTGACATTTTGTCAACACACTTTGCTCCTATACTTCTCCCTGTGTACCAAAAATCAGATCCCTAGCTCTATTGGCTAGCCTGGAATTAGATATGCGCATAATTAATGAGCTACATGATGTGGTACCCTATTGTCTTCCATCCTACCAAATATCAAGGCAGTAGCACTTGTGGTTACTGATTTACAAGCCTATTCGTGAAATCGAGGTCAAAGGTCATCCTGGTCACGTGACTTTTTGCCCAAAATCTTTGCCTCCACACGTCTCCCCATGTACCAAAAATCAGACCCCTAGCTCTATTGGCTTGCCCAGCATTGGCATTAGCAGCCCCTGTGCAGTAATGCTGGCTGAGCATATTCCCTATTCATAAGCTATAGGCTGGCCTCGTAACTCTATGAGATGAAAGCTCGCTTGCTTCACATTCTGAAAAACTGATCTGATATTGGAATGAATCTCATGTTGGCTCTAAAATCAGCTTACGACCCATGCTCTATCTTTGTAAGCCACAAACTGAGTGCTGATCAGCTCCTATTCAAGCATAGAGACACGCACTATTTTTTGAACCGGACTATCTTCGTGGGTAACGGATGACCTTTGACCTAGTAGCTCTACCTTTGACCTAAGCATCTCAACAGCATATCCCTGTCTATGTGTACCATGGCCCATATGCCTACAGCTTTCCCCTATTGCTTTCATTGGCTTTTTAGGGGCCGAGCGCCCTCATGGGCGAGGACCCTATTGGTATTGCTCAAGTTCTACTTCCTTCTTCTTCTTCTTCTTATTCTTCTGCCGTTTTTTGTCCTTCCTAATCTCAGAAACTGCTCCATGAAATTTTTTGAAACTTGGTACAATGTTTAAGGTCAATGAGAGGTAGTGCATGTTAGTCATGAATTTTTAATTAGTCATGTGACCTGGCTACAGTTTTGAAATGAAAATGTTTTTTACTGTCCCATTTCCATAAAATTTGACCGATCCAAAATATTTTCGCAAACTTTATAGGCAATTCTAACTAGATGCTATATATTAAATTTCAAGGAAATTGACCTGGCAGTTTTTGAGAAGAAGATTTTTAAAGTATTATTTTTCTGATTTTTCAATGACCTTTGACCTCCCCTATACCTCTGCAGCTAAGCTATACAAATGGCTTATTCTGGCCTATGTAAGGGTCCCAATAGGCTAGGGTGTCTTGAACAATGACCTTTTTGGGGACCACATTGAGAACAGAAATTTTGGGGATGCCCTTGACCTTTGACCTTGGCATCATTTAGCACATTATTAAACATGCACGTATGCAATTCTGGAGTACCAGATACAGCAAGAGGTCTGATTTCTGCTATAAGGAGGCAAACAACGTTTTTGAGGTCAAAGGTCATCCTGGTCACGTGACATTTGTCAGCACACTTCGCTCCTATACTTCTGCCTGTGTACCAAAAATCAGATCCTAGCTCTATTGGCTAGCCCGGAATTAGATATGCGCATAATTAATGAGCTACATGATGTGGTACCATATTGTCTTTTATCCTACCAAATATCAAGGCAGTAGCACTTGTGGTTACTGATTTACAAGCCTGTTCGTGAAATCGAGGTCAAAGGTCATCCTGGTCACGTGACATTTTGTCAACACACTTTGCTCCTATACTTCTCCCTGTGTACCAAAAATCAGATCCCTAGCTCTATTGGCTAGCCTGGAATTAGATATGCGCATAATTAATGAGCTACATGATGTGGTACCCTATTGTCTTCCATCCTACCAAATATCAAGGCAGTAGCACTTGTGGTTACTGATTTACAAGCCTATTCGTGAAATCGAGGTCAAAGGTCATCCTGGTCACGTGACTTTTTGCCCAAAATCTTGCCTCCACACGTCTCCCCATGTACCAAAAATCAGACCCTAGCTCTATTGGCTTGCCCAGCATTGGCATTAGCAGCCCCTGTGCAGTAATGCTGGCTGAGCATATTCCCTATCATAAGCTATAGGCTGGCCTCGTAACTCTATGAGATGAAAGCTCGCTTGCTTCACATTCTGAAAAACTGATCTGATATTGGAATGAATCTCATGTTGGCTCTAAAATCAGCTTACGACCCATGCTCTATCTTTGTAAGCCACAACTGAGTGCTGATCAGCTCCTATTCAAGCATAGAGACACGCACTATTTTTTCAACCGGACTATCTTCGTGGGTAACGGATGACCTTTGACCTAGTAGCTCTACCTTTGACCTAAGCATCTCAACAGCATATCCCTGTCTATGTGTACCATGGCCCATATGCCTACAGCTTTCCCCTATTGCTTTCATTGGCTTTTTAGGGGCCGAGCGCCCTCATGGGCGAGGACCCTATTGGTATTGCTCAAGTTCTACTTCCTTCTTCTTCTTCTTCTTATTCTTCTGCCGTTTTTTTGTCCTTCCTAATCTCAGAAACTGCTCAATGAAATTTTTTGAAACTTGGTACAATGTTTAAGGTCAATGAGAGGTAGTGCATGTTAGTCATGAATTTTTAATTAGTCATGTGACCTGGCTACAGTTTTGAAATGAAAATGTTTTTTACTGTCCCATTTCCATAAAATTTGACCGATCCAAAATATTTTCGCAAACTTATAGGCAATTCTAACTAGATGCTATATATTAAATTTCAAGGAAATTGACCTGGCAGTTTTGAGAAGAAGATTTTTAAAGTATTATTTTTCTGATTTTTCAATGACCTTTGACCTCCCCTATACCTCTGCAGCTAAGCTATACCAATGGCTTATTCTGGCCTATGTAAGGGTCCCAATAGGCTAGGGTGTCTTGAACAATGACCTTTTTGGGGACCACATTGAGCACAGAAATTTTGGGGATGCCCCTTGACCTTTGACCTTGGCATCATTTAGCACATTATTAAACATGCACGTATGCAATTCTGGAGTACCAGATACAGCAAGAGGTCTGATTTTGCTATAAGGAGAGCGAAAAACGTTTTTGAGGTCAAAGGTCATCCTGGTCACGTGACATTTTGTCAGCACACTTCGCTCCTATACTTCTGCCTGTGTACCAAAAATCAGATCCCTAGCTCTATTGGCTAGCCCGGAATTAGATATGCGCATAATTAATGAGCTACATGATGTGGTACCATATTGTCTTTTATCCTACCAAATATCAAGGCAGTAGCACTTGTGGTTACTGATTTACAAGCCTGTTCGTGAAATCGAGGTCAAAGGTCATCCTGGTCACGTGACATTTTGTCAACACACTTTGCTCCTATACTTCTCCCTGTGTACCAAAAATCAGATCCCTAGCTCTATTGGCTAGCCTGGAATTAGATATGCGCATAATTAATGAGCTACATGATGTGGTACCCTATTGTCTTCCATCCTACCAAATATCAAGGCAGTAGCACTTGTGGTTACTGATTTACAAGCCTATTCGTGAAATCGAGGTCAAAGGTCATCCTGGTCACGTGACTTTTTGCCCAAAATCTTTGCCTCCACACGTCTCCCCATGTACCAAAAATCAGACCCCTAGCTCTATTGGCTTGCCCAGCATTGGCATTAGCAGCCCCTGTGCAGTAATGCTGGCTGAGCATATTCCCTATTCATAAGCTATAGGCTGGCCTCGTAACTCTATGAGATGAAAGCTCGCTTGCTTCACATTCTGAAAAACTGATCTGATATTGGAATGAATCTCATGTTGGCTCTAAAATCAGCTTACGACCCATGCTCTATCTTTGTAAGCCACAAACTGAGTGCTGATCAGCTCCTATTCAAGCATAGAGACACGCACTATTTTTTGAACCGGACTATCTTCGTGGGTAAACGGATGACCTTTGACCTAGTAGCTCTACCTTTGACCTAAGCATCTCAACAGCATATCCCTGTCTATGTGTACCATGGCCCATATGCCTACAGCTTTCCCCTATTGCTTTCATTGGCTTTTTAGGGGCCGAGCGCCCTCATGGGCGATGGCCCCTATTGGTATTGCTAAAGTTCTACTTCCTTCTTCTTCTTCTTATTCTTCTGCCGTTTTTTTGTCCGTCCTAATCTCAGAAACTGCTCAATGAAATTTTTTGAAACTTGGTACAATGTTTAAGGTCAATGAGAGGTAGTGCATGTTAGTCTTGAATTTTTAATTAGTCATGTGACCTGGCTACAATTTTGAAATGAAAATGTTTTTTACTGTCCCATTTCCATAAAATTTGACCGATCCAAAATATTTTCGCAAACTTTATAGGCAATTCTACCTAGATGCTATATATTAAATTTCAAGGAAATTGACCTGGCAGTTTTTGAGAAGAAGATTTTTAAAGTATTATTTTTCTGATTTTTCAATGACCTTTGACCTCCCCTATACCTCTGCAGCTAAGCTATACCAATGCTTATTCTGGCCTATGTAAGGGTCCCAATAGGCTAGCGTGTCTTGAACAATGACCTTTTTGGGGACCACATTGAACACCGAAATTTTGGGGATGCCCCTTGACCTTTGACCTTGGCATCATTTAGCACATTATTAAACATGCACGTATGCAATTCTGGAGTACCAGATACAGCAAGAGGTCTGATTTCTGCTATAAGGAGGCAAACAACGTTTTTGAGGTCAAAGGTCATCCTGGTCACGTGACATTTTGTCAACACACTTGCTCCTATACTTCTGCCTGTGTACCAAAAATCAGATCCCTAGCTCTATTGGCTAGCCCGGAATTAGATATGCGCATAATTAATGAGCTACATGATGTGGTACCATATTGTCTTTATCCTACCAAATATCAAGGCAGTAGCACTTGTGGTTACTGATTTACAGGCCTGTTCGTGAAATCGAGGTCAAAGGTCATCCTGGTCACGTGACTTTTTGTCAACACACTTTACTCCTATACTTCTCCCTGTGTACCAAAAATCAGATCCCTAGCTCTATTGGCTAGCCTGGAATTAGATATGCGCATAATTAATGAGCTACATGATGTGGTACCCTATTGTCTTCCATCCTACCAAATATCAAGGCAGTAGCACTTGTGGTTACTGATTTACAAGCCTATTCGTGAAATCGAGGTCAAAGGTCATCCTGGTCACGTGACTTTTTGCCCAAAATCTTTGCCTCCACACGTCTCCCCATGTACCAAAAATCAGACCCCTAGCTCTATTGGCTTGCCCAGCATTGGCATTAGCAGCCCCTGTGCAGTAATGCTGGCTGAGCATATTCCCTATTCATAAGCTATAGGCTGGCCTCGTAACTCGATCAGATGAAAGCTCGCTTGCTTCACATTCTGAAAACTGATCTGATTTTGCAATGAATCTCATGTTGGCTCTAAAATCAGCTTACGACCCATGCTCTATCTTTGTAAGCCACAAACTGAGTGCTGATCAGCTCCTATTCAAGCATAGAGACACGCACTATTTTTTCAACCGGACTATCTTCGTGGGTAACGAATGACCTTTGACCTAGTAGTCTACCTTTGACCTAAGCATCTCAACAGCATATTCCTGTGTATGCGTACCATGGCCCATATGCCTACAGCTTTCCCCTATTGCTTTCATTGGCTTTTTAGGGGCCGAGCGCCCTCATGGGCGAGGACCCTATTGGTATTGCTAAAGTTCTACTTCTTCTTCTTTTCTTCTTCTTCTTCTTCTGCCATTTTTTTGTCCTTCCTAATCTCAGAAACTGCTCCATGAAATTTTTTGAAACTTGGTACAATGTTTAAGGTCAATGAGAGGTAGTGCATGTTAGTCATGAATTTTTATTAGTCATGTGACCTGGCTACAGTTTTGAAATGAAAATGTTTTTTACTGTCCCATTTCCATAAAATTTGACCGATCCAAAATATTTTCGCAAACTTTATAGGCAATTCTAACTAGATGCTATATATTAAATTTCAAGGAAATTGACCTGGCAGTTTTTGAGAAGAAGATTTTTAAAGTATTATTTTTCTGATTTTTCAATGACCTTTGACCTCCCCTATACCTCTGCAGCTAAGCTATACAAATGGCTTATTCTGGCCTATGTAAGGGTCCCAATAGGCTAGGGTGTCTTGAACAATGACCTTTTTGGGGACCACATTGAGCACAGAAATTTTGGGGATGCCCCTTGACCTTGACCTTGGCATCATTTAGCACATTATTAAACATGCACGTATGCAATTCTGGAGTACCAGATACAGCAAGAGGTCTGATTTCTGCTATAAGGAGGCAAACAACGTTTTTGAGGTCAAAGGTCATCCTGGTCACGTGACATTTTGTCAGCACACTTCGCTCCTATACTTCTGCCTGTGTACCAAAAATCAGATCCCTAGCTCTATTGGCTAGCCCGGAATTAGATATGCGCATAATTAATGAGCTACATGATGTGGTACCATATTGTCTTTTATCCTACCAAATATCAAGGCAGTAGCACTTGTGGTTACTGATTTACAAGCCTGTTCGTGAAATCGAGGTCAAAGGTCATCCTGGTCACGTGACATTTTGTCAACACACTTTGCTCCTATACTTCTCCCTGTGTACCAAAAATCAGATCCCTAGCTCTATTGGCTAGCCTGGAATTAGATATGCGCATAATTAATGAGCTACATGATGTGGTACCCTATTGTCTTCCATCCTACCAAATATCAAGGCAGTAGCACTTGTGGTTACTGATTTACAAGCCTATTCGTGAAATCGAGGTCAAAGGTCATCCTGGTCACGTGACTTTTTGCCCAAAATCTTTGCCTCCACACGTCTCCCCATGTACCAAAAATCAGACCCCTAGCTCTATTGGCTTGCCCAGCATTGGCATTAGCAGCCCCTGTGCAGTAATGCTGGCTGAGCATATTCCCTATTCATAAGCTATAGGCTGGCCTCGTAACTCTATGAGATGAAAGCTCGCTTGCTTCACATTCTGAAAAACTGATCTGATATTGGAATGAATCTCATGTTGGCTCTAAATCAGCTTACGACCCATGCTTTATCTTTGTAAGCCACAAACTGAGTGCTGATCAGCTCCTATTCAAGCATAGAGACACGCACTATTTTTTCAACCGGACTATCTTCGTGGGTAACGGATGACCTTTGACCTAGTAGCACTACCTTTGACCTAAGCATCTCAACAGCATATCCCTGTCTATGTGTACCATGGCCCATATGCCTACAGCTTTCCCCTATTGCTTTCATTGGCTTTTTAGGGGCCGAGCGCCCTCATGGGCGATGGCCCCTATTGGTATTGCTCAAGTTCTACTTTTTTCTCTTTCTTCTTCTTCTTCTTCTTCTGCCGTTTTTTTGTCCTTCCTAATCTCAGAAACTGCTCAATGAAATTTTTTGAAACTTGGTACAATGTTTAAGGTCAATGAGAGGTAGTGCATGTTAGTCTTGAATATTTAATTAGTCATGTGACCTGGCTACAATTTTGAAATGAAAATGTTTTTTACTGTCCCATTTCCATAAAATTTGACCGATCCAAAATCTTTTCGCAAACTTTATAGGCAATTCTAACTAGATGCTATATAATAAATTTCACGGAAATTGACCTGGCAGTTTTTGAGAAGAAGATTTTTAAAGTATTATTTTTCTGATTTTTCAATGACCTTTGACCTCCCCTATACCTCTGCAGCTAAGCTATACAAATGGCTTATTCTGGCCTATGTAAGGGTCCCAATAGGCTAGGGTGTCTTGAACAATGACCTTTTTGGGGACCACATTGAGCACAGAAATTTTGGGGATGCCCCTTGACCTTTGACCTTGGCATCATTTAGCACATTATTAAACATGCACGTATGCAATTCTGGAGTACCAGATACAGCAAGAGGTCTGATTTCTGCTATAAGGAGGCAAACAACGTTTTTGAGGTCAAAGGTCATCCTGGTCACGTGACATTTTGTCAGCACACTTCGCTCCTATACTTCTGCCTGTGTACCAAAAATCAGATCCCTAGCTCTATTGGCTAGCCCGGAATTAGATATGCGCATAATTAATGAGCTACATGATGTGGTACCATATTGTCTTTTATCCTACCAAATATCAAGGCAGTAGCACTTGTGGTTACTGATTTACAAGCCTGTTCGTGAAATCGAGGTCAAAGGTCATCCTGGTCACGTGACATTTTGTCAACACACTTTGCTCCTATACTTCTCCCTGTGTACCAAAAATCAGATCCCTAGCTCTATTGGCTAGCCCGGAATTAGATATGCGCATAATTAATGAGCTACATGATGTGGTACCCTATTGTCTTCCATCCTACCAAATATCAAGGCAGTAGCACTTGTGGTTACTGATTTACAAGCCTATTCGTGAAATCGAGGTCAAAGGTCATCCTGGTCACGTGACTTTTTGCCCAAATCTTTGCCTCCACACGTCTCCCCATGTACCAAAAATCAGACCCCTAGCTCTATTGGCTTGCCCAGCATTGGCATTAGCAGCCCCTGTGCAGTAATGCTGGCTGAGCATATTCCCTATTCATAAGCTATAGGCTGGCCTCGTAACTCTATGAGATGAAAGCTCGCTTGCTTCACATTCTGAAAAACTGATCTGATATTGGAATGAATCTCATGTTGGCTCTAAAATCAGCTTACGACCCATGCTTATCTTTGTAAGCCACAAACTGAGTGCTGATCAGCTGCTATTCAAGCATAGAGACACGCACTATTTTTTCAACCGGACTATCTTCGTGGGTAACGGATGACCTTTGACCTAGTAGCTCTACCTTTGACCTAAGCATCTCAACAGCATATCCCTGTCTATGTGTACCATGGCCCATATGCCTACAGCTTTCCCCTATTGCTTTCATTGGCTTTTTAGGGGCCGAGCGCCCTCATGGGCGAGGACCCTATTGGTATTGCTCAAGTTCTACTTCCTTCTTCTTCTTCTTCTTCTTCTTCTGCCGTTTTTTTGTCCTTCCTAATCTCAGAAACTGCTCCATGAAATTTTTTGAAACTTGGTACAATGTTTAAGGTCAATGAGAGGTAGTGCATGTTAGTCATGAATTTTTAATTAGTCATGTGACCTGGCTACAGTTTTGAAATGAAAATTGTTTTTACTGTCCCATTTCCATAAAATTTGACCGATCCAAAATATTTTCGCAAACTTTATAGGCAATTCTAACTAGATGCTATATATTAAATTTCAAGGAAATTGACCAGGCAGTTTTTGAGAAGAAGATTTTTAAAGTATTATTTTTCTGATTTTTCAATGACCTTTGACCTCCCCTATACCTCTGCAGCTAAGCTATACAAATGGCTTATTCTGGCCTATGTAAGGGTCCCAATAGGCTAGGGTGTCTTGAACAATGACCTTTTTGGGGACCACATTGAGCACAGAAATTTTGGGGATGCCCCTTGACCTTTGACCTTGGCATCATGTAGCACATTATTAAACATGCACGTATGCAATTCTGGAGTAGCAGATACAGCAAGAGGTCTGACTTTTGCTATAAGGAGGCAAACAACGTTTTTGAGGTCAAAGGTCATCCTGGTCACGTGACATTTTGTCAGCACACTTCGCTCCTATACTTCTCCCTGTGTACCAAAAATCAGATCCCTAGCTCTATTGGCTAGCCCGGAATTAGATATGCGCATAATTAATGAGCTACATGATGTGGTACCATATTGTCTTTTATCCTACCAAATATCAAGGCAGATAGCACTTGTGGTTACTGATTTACAGCCTGTTCGTGAAATCGAGGTCAAAGGTCATCCTGGTCACGTGACATTTTGTCAACACACTTGGATCCTATACTTCTCCCTGTGTACCAAAAATCAGATCCCTAGCTCTATTGGCTAGCCTGGAATTAGATATGCGCATAATTAATGAGCTACATGATGTGGTACCCTATTGTCTTCCATCCTACCAAATATCAAGGCAGTAGCACTTGTGGTTACTGATTTACAAGCCTATTCGTGAAATCGAGGTCAAGGTCATCCTGGTCACGTGACTTTTTGCCCAAAATCTTTGCTTCCACACGTCTCCCCATGTACCAAAATCAGACCCCTAGCTCTATTGGCTTGCCCAGCATTGGCATTAGCAGCCCCTGTGCAGTAATGCTGGCTGAGCATATTCCCTATTCATAAGCTATAGGCTGGCCTCGTAACTCTATGAGATGAAAGCTCGCTTGCTTCACATTCTGAAAAACTGATCTGATATTGGAATGAATCTCATGTTGGCTCTAAAATCAGCTTACGACCCATGCTCTATCTTGTAAGCCACAAACTGAGTGCTGATCAGCTCCTATTCAAGCATAGAGACACGCACTATTTTTTCAACCGGACTATCTTCGTGGGTAACGGATGACCTTTGACCTAGTAGCTCTACCTTTGACCTAAGCATCTCAACAGCATATCCCTGTCTATGTGTACCATGGCCCATATGCCTACAGCTTTCCCCTATTGCTTTCATTGGCTTTTTAGGGGCCGAGCGCCCTCATGGGCGAGGACCCTATTGGTATTGCTCAAGTTCTACTTCCTTCTTTAGGGGCCGAGCGCCCTCATGGGCGAAGGCCCCTATTGGTATTGCTCAAATTCTACTTTCTTCTTCTTCTTCTTATTCTTCTGCCGTTTTTTTGTCAGTCCTAATCTCTGAAACTGCTGAATGAAATTTTTTGAAACTTGGTACAATGTTTAAGGTCAATGAGAGGTAGTGCATGTTAGTCTTGAATATTTAATTAGTCATGTGACCTGGCTACAATTTTGAAATGAAAATGTTTTTTACTGTCCCATTTCCATAAAATTTGACCGATCCGAAATCTTTTCGCAAACTTAATAGGCAATAATACCTAGATGCTATATATATAATTTCAAGGAAATTGACCAGGCAGTTTTTGAGAAGAAGATTTTTAAAGTATTATTTTTCTGATTTTTCAATGACCTTTGACCTCCCCTATACCTCTGCAGCTAAGCTATATCAATGGCTTATTCTGGCCTATGTAAGGGTCCCAATAGGCTAGCGTGTCTTGAACAATGACCTTTTTGGGGACCACATTGAACACCGAAAATTTGGGGATGCCCCTTGACCTTTGACCTTGGCATCATGTAGCACATTATTAAACATGCACGTATGCAATTCTGGAGTACCACATACAGCAAGAGGTCTGATTTTTGCTATAAGGAGGCAAACAAAGTTTTTGAGGTCAAAGGTCATCCTGGTCACGTGACATTTTGTCAACACACTTGGCTCCTATACTTCTCCCTGTGTACCAAAAATCAGATCCCTAGCTCTATTGGCTAGCCCGGAATTAGATATGCGCATAATTAATGAGCTACATGATGTGGTACCATATTGTCTTCCATCCTACCAAATATCAAGGCAGTAGCACTTGTGGTTACTGATTTACAGGCCTATTCGTGAAATCGAGGTCAAAGGTCATCCTGGTCACGTGACATTTTGTCAACACACTTTGCTCCTTTACTTCTCCCTGTGTACCAAAAATCAGATCCCTAGCTCTATTGGCTAGCCCGGAATTAGATATGCGCATAATTAATGAGCTACATGATGTGGTACCATATTGTCTTCCATCCCATCAAATATCAAGGCAGCAGTAGCACTTGTGGTTACTGATTTACAAGCATATTCGTGAAATCGAGGTCAAAGGTCATCCTGGTCACGTGACCTTTTGCCAAAAATCTTGGCTTCCACACGTCTCCCCATGTACCAAAAATCAGACCCCTAGCTCTATTGGCTTGCCCAGCATTGGCATTAGCAGCCCCTGTGCAGTAATGCTGGCTGAGCATATTCCCTATTCATAAGCTATAGGCTGGCCTCGTACGTAACTCAATGAGATGAAAGCTCGCTTGCTTCACATTCTGAAACACTGATCTGATTTTGGAATGAATCTCATGTTGGCTCTAAAATCAACTTACAACCCATGCTCTATCTTTGTAAGCCACTAGCTGAGTGCTGATCAGCTGCTATTCAAACATAAAGACACGCACTATTTTTTGAACCGGACTATCTTCGTGGGTAACGGATGACCTTTGACCTAGTAGATCTACCTTTGACCTAAGCATCTCAACAGCATATCCCTGTCTATGTGTACCATGGCCCATGTGCCTACAGCTTTCCCCTATTGCTTTCATTGGCTTTTTAGGGGCCGAGCGCCCTCATGGGCGATGGCCCCTATTGGTATTGCTGAAGTTCTACTTTTTTCTTCTTTTTCTTCTTCTTCTTCTTCTGCCGTTTTTTGTCGGTCCTAATCTCAGAAACTGCTGAATGAAATTTTTTGAAACTTGGTACAATGTTTAAGGTCAATGAGAGGTAGTGCATGTTAGTCTTGAATATTTAATTAGTCATGTGACCTGGCTACAATTTTGAAATGAAAATGTTTTTTACTGTCCCATTTCCATAAAATTTGACCGATCCGAAATCTTTTCGCAAACTTTATAGGCAATACTACCTAGATGCTATATATTAAATTTCAAGGAAATTGACCAGGCAGTTTTTGAGAAGAAGATTTTTAAAGTATTATTTTTCTGATTTTTCAATGACCTTTGACCTCCCCTATACCTCTGCAGCTAAGCTATATCAATGGCTTATTCTGGCCTATGTAAGGGTCCAATAGGCTAGCGTGTCTTGAACAATGACCTTTTTGGGGACCACATTGAACACCAAAATTTTGGGGATGCCCTTGACCTTTGACCTTGGCATCATTTAGCACAACATTAAACACGCAGGTATGCAATTCTGGAGTAGCACATACAGCAAGAGGTCTGATTTTTGCTATAAGGAGGCAGACAAAGTTTTTGAGGTCAAAGGTCATCCTGGTCACGTGACATTTTGTCAACACACTTTGCTCCTATACTTCTCCCTGTGTACCAAAAATCAGATCCCTGGCTCTATTGGCTAGCCCGGAATTAGATATGCGCATAATTAATGAGCTACATGATGTGGTACCATATTGTCTTCCATCCTACCAAATATCAAGGCAGTAGCACTTGTGGTTACTGATTTACAGGCCTATTCGTGAAATCGAGGTCAAAGGTCATCCTGGTCACGTGACCTTTTGTCAACACACTTTGCTCCTTTACTTCTCCCTGTGTACCCAAAATCAGATCCCTGGCTCTATTGGCTAGCCCGGAATTAGATATGCGCATAATTAATGAGCTACATGATGTGGTACCATATTGTCTTCCATCCTACCAAATATCAAGGCAGTAGCACTTGTGGTTACTGATTTACAAGCTATTCGTGAAATCGAGGTCAAAGGTCATCCTGGTCACGTGACCTTTTGCCAAAAATCTTGGCTTCCACACGTCTCCCCATGTACCAAAAATCAGACCCCTAGCTCTATTGGCTTGCCCAGCATTGGCATTAGCAGCCCCTGTGCAGTAATGCTGGCTGAGCATATTCCCTATTCATAAGCTGTAGGCTGGCCTCGTACGTAACTCAATGGATGAAAGCTCGCATGCTTCATATTCTGAAACACTGATCTGATTTTGGAATGAAGCTCGTGTTGGCTCTAAAATCAACTTACAACCCATGCTCTATCTTTGTAAGCCACAAACTGAGTGCTGATCAGCTGCTATTCAAACATAAAGACAGGCACTATTTTTTGAACCGGACTATCTTCGTGGGTAACGGATGACCTTTGACCTAGTAGATCTACCTTTGACCTAAGCATCTCAACAGCATATCCCTGTCTATGTGTACCATGGCCCATATGCCTACAGCTTTCCCCTATTGCTTTCATTGGCTTTTTAGGGGCCGAGCGCCCTCATGGGCGATGGCCCCTATTGGTATTGCTCAAGTTCTACTTTTTTCTTTTTAGGGGCCGAGCGCCCTCATGGGCGAGGCCCCTATTGTTATTGTTCAAGTTCTACTTTTTTCTTTTTCTTCCGCTTCTTGTTCTTCTGCCGTTTTTTTGTCCGTCCTAATCTCTGAAACTGCTGAATGAAATTTTTTGAAACTTGGTACAATGTTTAAGGTCAATGAGAGGTAGTGCATGTTAGTCTTGAATATTTAAATAGTCATGTGACCTGGCTACAATTTTGAAATGAAAATGTTTTTTACTGTCCCATTTCCATAAAATTTGACCGATCCGAAATCTTTTCGCAAACTTTATAGACAATACTATCTAGATACTATATATGAAATTTCAAGGAAATTGACCAGGCAGTTTTTGAGAAGAAGATTTTTAAAGTATTATTTTTTCTGATTTTTCAATGACCTTGACCTCCCCTATACCTCTGCAGCTAAGCTATACCAATGTCTTATTCTGGCCTATGTGAGAGTCCTGGGGTGGCGGGGGCTAGTGACTCCTGAAAAATGACCAACAGGGGATCAAACTGCAAATCATATTTTGAGGATGAACTTGACCTATGACCCTAGCATGTTTCTATACCTCATTGATTATGCACATATCTAATTCCAGCCTTCAAACAGGAGCTAGAGTTCTAATTTTTGGTACACACGGACATGTATCAGTGTTAAGGTTTTTTAACAAAATGTCACATGACCGGCACTTCCTATACCTCATTGATTATGCACATATCTAATTCTGGGCAAGCCAATAGAGCTGGAGGTCTGATTTTTGGTATATAGGGATAACTATTGGAAACAATTTTTTTCACAAAATGTCACATGACCTTGATGACCCTTGACCCCAAATATACATATCTGTCCATAACTCAGTAACCACTAGGGCTACACCCTTCATATTTGGTATGGTGGGAGACCTTATGGTACCATAGGTCATGCCTTATTAAATATGCACATATCTAATTTTGGGCAAGCCAACAGAGCTAGAGGTCTAATTTTTGGTATATAAGGATAACTATGGGATACAATTTTTTTGACAAAATGTCACATGACCTCGATGACCTTTGACCTGAAATATATATATCTGTCCATAACTCAGTAACCACAAGGGCTACACCCTTCATACTTGGTATGATGGGAGACCTTATGGTACCATAGGTCATGCCTCATTAAATATGCACATATCTAATTCTGGGTAAGCCGATAGAGTTAGAGGTCTGGTTTTTGGTATATAGGGATAACTATGGGATACAATTTTTTTGACAAAATGTCACGTGACCTTGATGACCTTTGACCTCAAATATACATATATGTCCATAACTCAGTAACCACAAGGGCTACACCGTCATATTTGGTATGATTGGACACCTTATGGTACTGAAGGTCATGCCTTATTTAATATGCACATATCTAATTCTGGGCAAGCCAATACAGTTAGAGGTCTGGTTTTTGGTATATGGGGATAAGTATGGGATACAATTTTTTCAACAAAATGTCACGTGACCTTGATGACCTTTGACCTCAAATATACATATCTGTCCATAACCCAGTAACCAAAAGTGCTACACCCTTCATAATTGGTAGGATTGGAGACCTTATGACGCCACATCATGTACCTCATTAAATATGCACATATCTAATTCTGGGCAAGCCAATAGAGCTAGAGGTGTGATTTTTTGTATATGGGGATAAGTATGGGATACAATTTTTTCAATAAAAGGTCACGTGACCTCGATGACCTTTGACCTCAAATATACATATCTGTCCATAACTCAGGAACCACAAGGGCTAGACGCTTCTTATTTGGTATAAAGGGAGACCTTATGGTGCAATATCTGGTACCTCATTAAATATGCACATATCTAATTTTTGGCAAGCCAATACAGCTAGAGGTCTGATTTTTTGTATATGGAATCAGTATGGGATACAATTTTTGACAAAATGTCACGTGACCCCAATGACCTTTGACCTCAAATATATATATTTGTCCATAACTCAACAGTGCTATACCCTTTGACCCCAATGTACGTATGTACCTAAACATGAGCAACAATTAGTACAGAAACCTTCATGTTTGTTATGATTGCAGATCTCAAGATGACGCTGTATGTTTCTCATCAACTATGCGAGCTGCTCGGCCCCGCCAACGCTGCTTGCAGCTTTAATCTTCTTCTTCTTCTTCTTCTTCTACTTCTTCTTCTTCTTCCGCTCTTTTTTTGTCGACCTAGAACTCAACCACCGCTTACCGCAAACTTCTGAAACTTGCAGGGCTAATAGGTACCTATGAGATCTCGTGCACCTGGGTATACAAATTTCGATTGGTCACGTGACCTGGCGGCCATATTGGATTTTCCAAAAACCTAAAAATGGCTTCTCCAGAAGGACCCAGGGGTCTAGTCGATTGAAATTTTTTGTATAGCAAGCATGGCCTAAGGTCTTTAGAATTTGCTAATAAAATCGCATGCGGTCACGTGACCTTGGCCGCCATATTGGATTTTGCAAAAATCGTGATTTATTCTTTAAAAATCTTCTTCTCCAGAACCAAAACACCGATTTGACTGAAATTTCACATGTAACATCTTAAGTGTGATCTCTTTCAAGTTTGCGAAAGGCGTTTTGATCGGTCACGTGGTTTGGCCGCCATATTGGATTTTGCAAAAATCGTGATTTAATCTTCAAAAATCTTCTTCTCCAGAACGAACATACCGATTCAACTGAAATTTGACATGTAGCATCTTAAGTGTGATCTCTTTCAAGTTTGCGAAAGGCGTTTTAATCGGTCACGTGGTCTGGCCGCCATATTGGATTTTTGCGAAAATCCTCATTTAATCTTTAAAAATCTTCTTCTCCTGAACCAACACACCGATTCGACTGAAATTTGACATATAACATCTTAAGTGTGATCTCTTTCAAGTTTGCGAAAGGTGTTTTGATCGGTCACATGGTTTGGCCGCCATATGGATTTTGCGAAAATCGTGATTTAATCTTTAAAATCTTCTACTCCAGAACCAATTCACAGATTCGATTGAAATTTGACATGTAACATCTTTAGTGTGATCTCTTTCAAGTTTGCGAAAGGCCTTTTGATCGGTCACGTGGTTTGGCCGCCATATTGGATTTTTCGAAATCGTGATTTAATCTTTAAAAATCTTCTTCTCCCGAACAAACATCGAATTGACTGAAATTTTGCATATACCATCTTTAAAGTGATGTGGTTCAAGTTTGTGAAACAAGGTTTTGATCGGTCTCGTGGTTTGGCCGCCATATTGGATTTTCCGTAAAATATTAAATTCCAAGTGAAACGTACAGTAACTATTAGATGATGTTCAAAATCCTACTTTTTCAAGCTCGAATTTTGCACATAATATCATTATTGCAAGATTTTTCAACCATGTTCACCGCTTGGGCCCCGCCAACGCTGCTTGCAGCTTTAATCTTCTTCTTCTTTTCGTTCTTCCGCTCCTTTTTTGGTGACCTAGAACTCAAACACCGCTCACCGCAGACTTCTAAAACTTGCAGGGCTAATAGGTACCTATAAGATCTCGTGCACCTGGGTATGCAAATTTCGATTGGTCACGTGACCTGGCGGCCATATTGGATTTTTCAAAAACCTAAAAACGGCTTCTCCTGATGATCTAGGGGTCTGGTAAATTTGAATTTTTTTCTGTAGGAAGCATGACCTAAGGTCTTCAGATTTTGTAAATAAAATCGCGTGCGGTCACGTGACTTTGGCCGCCATATTGGATTTTTGAAAAATACCCATTTAATCTTTAAAAATCTTCTCCTCAAGAACCAAAACACCGTTTGAGCTGAAATTTTACTCTTGTCGTCCTTAGAGTGATCATTTTCAAGTTTGCGAATAACATTTTGATCGGTCACATGATTTGGCCGCCATCTTGGATTTTGCGAAAATCGCAATTTAATCTTCAAAAATCTTCTTCTCAAGAACCAAAACACCGTTTGAACTGAAATTTTACTCATGTCATCCTTAGAGTGATCTCTTTCATGTTTGCAAATAACATTTCGATTGGTCACATGATTTGGCCGCCATATTGGATTTTGCGAAAATCGCAATTTAATCTTCAAAAATCTTCTTCTCAAGAACCAAAACACTGTTTGAGCTGAAATTTTACTCATGTCATCCTTAGAGTTATCTCTTTCAAGTTTGCGAAAAACATTTCGATCGGTCACGTGATTTGGCCGCCATATTGGATTTTGCGAAAATCGCAATTTAATCTTCAAAAATCTTCTTCTCATGAACCAAAACACCGTTTGAGCTGAAATTTTACTCATGTCATCCTTAGAGTGATCTCTTTCAAGTTTGCGAAAGACATTTGGATCGGTCACGTGATTTGGCCGCCATATTGGATTTTGCGAAAATCGCAATTTAATCATTAAAAATCTTCTTCTCAAGAACCAAATACCGTTTGAGCTGAAATTTTACTCATGTCATCCTTAGAGTGATCTCTTTCAAGTTTGCGAAAAATATTTCGATCGGTCTCGTGATTTGCCGCCATATTGCATTTTGCGAAAATCGTGATTTAATCTCTAAGAATCTTCTCCTCCAGAACCAACACACCGATTCGACTGAAATTTGACATGTAACATCTTAAGTGTGATCTCTTTCAAGTTTGCGAAAGGCGTTTTGATCGGTCACGTGGTTTGGCCGCCATATTGGATTTTCCGTAAAATATAAAATTCCAAGTGAAACGTACAGTAACCAGTAGATGATGTTCAAAATCCTACTTTTTCAAGCTCGAATTTTGCACATAATATCATTAGTGCAAGATTTTTCAACCATGTTAACCGCTTGGGCCCCGCCAACGCTGCTTGCAGCTTTAATCCTCTTTTTCTTCTTCTTCTGCCGATTCTTTGTCGACCTAGATCTCTAAAACGGCTGAACGAAAACTTCTAAAATTTGCAGGGCTAGTAGGTATCAATTAGTACTCGTGCACCTGACCCTTGAAATTTTGATTGGTCACGTGACCTGGTGGCCATATTGGATTTTCCAAAAACCTAAAAATGGCTTCTATAGAAGACCTAGGGGTCTAGTCGATTTGAAATTTTTTGTATAGTAAGCATGACCTAAGGTCTCTAGAATTTGCAAATAAATCGCATGCGGTCACGTGACCTTTGCCACCATATTGGATTTTCTAAAATAGTCATTTAATCTTTAAAAATCTTCTTCTCCAGAACCGAAACATCGATTAAGCTAAAGTTTTACTCATGTCATCCTTACAGTGATCTCTATTAAGTTTGCAAAAGACATTTCGATCGGTCACGTGGTTTGGCCGCCATATTGGATTTTTTGAAATCACAATTTAATCTTTAAAAATCTTCTTCTCCAGAACAAATTCACCAATTGAACTAAAATTTAATAAATGTCATCTACAGTGTGATCTCTTTCAAGTTTGCGAAAAGCGTTTTGATTGGTCACGTGGTTTGGCCGCCATATTGGATTGTGCAAAAAATCGTAATTTAATCTTTAAAAATCTTCTTCTCCAGAACAAAAACACTGATTAAACTGGAATTTTACTCATGTCATGCTTACAGTGATCACTTTCAAGTTTGTGAAAGGCGTTTTGATCGGTCACGTGGTTTGGCCGCCATATTGGATTTTGCGAAAATCGTAATTTCATCTTTAAAAATCTTCTCCTCTAGAACAACACACCGAGTAGACTGCAATTTTACATGTATCATCTATTGTAATATCTCTTTCAGGTTTGTGAAAGGCATTTGGATAGGTCACATGGTTTTGCCGCCATATTTGATTTTGCAAAACTCGTAATTTAATCTTTTACAATATTTTCCTCCGGAACCAATACACAGATTGAACTAAAATTTTACACTCATAATCCCTAGTGGTAGTTCTTTCTAATTTCCGAAAGGCATTTGGGTCAGTCAGGAGTTTGTTCGCTGTAGTGGCTATAGCGAAAATCGCAATTTAATCCTTAAAAATTTCTTCTCAAAAACCAACACACAGATTTAACTGAAATGTTACTTCATATCTTTCTTAGTGCGAGCACTTTCAAGTTTGCGAAAGGTATTTGGATCGGTTAAGTCGCCCCAATGTTCATAAGGCAGCAGTTTAAAACCTCGTCAAGATCGATCAGTGATGTATGTTATATTGTACACTTGAGAGTCAAAGACGGAACAACAGACTGCAATGCCCGCTGTCAAATTCAACTAGCAGTCGCACGAACCCTAATCTCGGCCCATTGTGTATAGTAACTTCAGCGCCCAGGTTTTGTACGCCATGATGACGTTGTCAAGTATACTGCCACGGAAGTACTTAGAGGAGCGTGCCACTAACTTTAGGGGTGGCCGACTGCTGTGATTGACTGAAATAGAGCGGGACAAGGTCCTGCCACAATTACTGGGGTCTACACACAGCTGTTATGTGAGTGTCAAGGATCATAAATGAAGCTATTCGCGTAATTTTGTATGTAGGTGTCTGAATGCAAGCTCACTTGTTCATCACGAATAAGAAAGAAAGATACATGACATTGCAAGGTGTGGTGATTTTTTATGTTTCTCTATCTGATATGCATGGAGTGGCCCTGGTGTGTGTAACTGAGAGCATGTAGCTGATTAAAAATGTAAACAAGACCACATCGAAATTGCTGATACACATCGATTAAAACAACACCTTGTCTAATGAAGTTCGTGGTGACGTTAGAGTTAAGTCCCTAATTGAAACGAAAATGTCAATATTATGAAGTAAGGGTATGATAAACATTATAGGCTGTTTGTCATAAACATTTTGAAGTCGGAAAGTGAGAAGTAAAATAATTGTAGAAAAATGTGTTGCGTCACTGTTGCTGAAATAACAGGCTATCGACTCAATGCCGGCGAACTGCAAAATCGTCACTCACAGCCTGCAGGTAAAATGGTTAATCAGAGCTGGTCGCTCTTGCCATTGTTCTAGGTCTAATTAGGTGCGACCATATCAGTTGTTAGTGTAGCTGTTCAGAATGTTTGTTTGCGCAGCTTATTACAGTGGGAACACTCAGTAAACATGCACTTCCTCAATTCCAAGGTTTGAATATTTAAGCATGTGGACTTGAGTGACACCAACGTTCAGAAACAACAACGCTAGAAACTTTTGCTCCAAGTACCACTACTGTCACTATTCAGTTTCAACGATCAACTCCATGAGTAATTTAGAACGTTCTTGTGTATGTTATCCAAACACTCTACATTAGGTGCCATACAATAAATTCTTTGTTTGCCGTTCGCGTGCTGGTAGGATTTTCAATGGACGAAATCTGAAAAACAACATAAATCGCCTGCTTGAAAATAAGGTGCGTTGTGGCCTTCCTTTGTTCGCAATGACGCAGGCAGTGTTTCCGCTGCCTGCTCGCAAAATCGCAAATGCGAGAAAAAAAGTAGCGTTTGCCGAGAAGATTTAGGCAAATATTATCCAAACTTGCGGATCGAAAATTGCAGATGACGTCATCACTTTGTCTGTCCACGCGCTGTCCTGCATTCAACTTGAGAAGTAATACTTTATCTCTGTGCATCCCCGACCTTATGCGTCAGAAGATCGTATTTGTAACACATACAGTAATGAATAAAATTGTTACGAAATAGCTAACAAACCAAAAGTACCCATGTTTACCATGACTATTTGACTAAGATGTTACTAAGTTTTGGGTTGGACAACTTCGCACAATGTACCTACAGATTGCTCCGTGCACTGTGCAGTACAACGTCGTCACAGGCGTGCTGTTTACTTGGTAGTTTGTATAAGTATAGTTTATGCTACGTTCCGACGTTCTCTTCCGTAGAACGTCAGAACATAGCATAAACTACACTTATACAAATACCTAGCTCTGCATGACAGGGCTGTGTGTTACCGGCGTTATACGATGTGGTGGGAGGCCGTATAACGCCGGTAACACACAGCCCTGCCATGCAAACAGCACGCCTGTGAGTGTCATCATCAACACTGAAGGATCGTAGTGACGGTGAAACTAAGCAAAAACGGCAAACTTTCGTTTTTGACTTTAGGCAGCTCCACCAATATTGGGGAGAAACCACCCCTAACACAGGTTGTAAGCGCAAGTAAAGCTATGAAATGGAAAGAATGATTATGATCAGAGTAGGAAAGTCGACTGGAATTTGCAAAGTTAGGAACGGCATGGTTAAAAGCATACGGCTTTTTTCAACGTAGAGCGAGTAAGGCACTCCTGAACGGCGAAAATGTTGGTGGTGTATTGCTGCCAACAAGAAAATATCTGTACTGACGTTAGGAACTTGTGTGAATTGGCTTCCTTAAAGATGAATTCGCAAGAATTTCAGTGTATTGTGACGTGATATTGTAAACAGATTTTCAGAGAAGGCGCTCGCTCGTCCGCAGAGTACAGTCGACGTACTTCCGCATTCATATTGTGCAAATGTGCAAGTCTTGTCGCGATATTTGAGCATTTAACTTGACCGTCAGTGAAACAAAATGATGTTTCTCCATATCAAATCATTATGTGTTTTATATTTTCGGGTTCTCTTTACGTATTAGACATGAACATTTGGATATATGATCCGTGATTTTCGCGATCCGTGGCATGATTCATATCAAGCTGGCCGCCGTGTATAGGCACTGACGTTTTGATGATGACCCTGACCCAAGTGTCATCGATGCGCTGTGCGCTGCCAGTGTCCGAGCATCGCTTGTTAAATTCATAGAGCTACCAAAGCTCCATGCTAAATTCAAGCGTAAAGCAAATTTATCGAAAGTCTATAATGCACACATTTCTCAAGTCTAAGAGTATTTTACTTTTGAACTGCTATGAGAATGGATATCTAATTCGTTTGAAAAACTGGTATGCAGAAGCAGGTTTCGTGCCGTTGTCTATAGCGATATGTGCAGTACAGCATTGATAGCGATTACAGGTTTGCAACTATTAAATATAGCTGCATCGCATACGCCTAACTTTTGCCTCAGGACTAGTATTATTTGACACTTAAAGGAGGATTCGTACTCAAGGCTGTTATGATTTGTTCAGCTACCCACTCTTCTTACTGCAAAACTTGTAATCTTATAAAAGAGACTGTAGTTTCAACTTTTACCACGATGTTTAGCATTTGTTTCCTGAGTAACAACTCCATACTTTGTTATTGCCAGTAACTTTTGCATTTTAATATTTGGAATTTTCAGGTTTTGAAGAACACCCTTTTGTTCTACCCAACATTTTGAAATTCATAGTGTACAGGTCATTAAAACAACTAGTACTACGCCAAGAAAAATAAAACGTTTCTTTCTTATTCTAGACATATTTCAAAAATTATGTGGTGACGCGGGTTTCTTTTTTCATTCTTCAATCAACAACGCGGGAAAAAATGACAACATCATAAGAATGCACGCAGAGACAAATGTACAGCAGTGTTGCTTTATTATTTTTGTACAGCAACAGTTCAGTGGTTTAAGTGCAGCATTTGCACAGTTTTCACAGAGTAATATAAGAGTGAAATATGTATACAGTTCTAATCTGAATGTTAGTGTCAATTATTTGTACGGTTCTGTTTTATACATGCACTATCGTGATGTATTTTTTGCAGTTTTTTTTTCATGTATTTCCTCATTAGCAGAAAATAGGACGCAGAGGAAGAAAAAAAACTTTATTTTTCTTGTCATCACATCAGTCTGTATGGCTGACAAGTGACCACACAATTAATGGACTTTTATTGTAATACTATTTCCCATTTGTCTATGACACACACTTTTAAAGTCATGTAAATGGGAAATGGGGAAAATGATCTTTGACACGAAATTTTCATGTATAACAACTAGTTCAAGGATATATCAACACATAGGACACATATTAAATTTACAGAATGAGCTAGGATGGTATACATCAATTTGGCTTAAAATGCTGTTCGCCTAGACATAAAATGATGTGGTGAGGCAGGAATTTGTTACTGTAATTATTTTTATTCTTCAATCAACAACACGGAGTTAAACATGACAACATCATAGGAATGCACGCAGACTGCACAGCAGTGTTGCTTAATTATTTGTGTATAACAACAGTTCTTTGATTAACTTAAACGCAGCATTTGCACAGTTTGACAGCGCAATATAAGAGTAACATATGAGTACAGTTCTGAATGGAATATAAGTGTCAATTATTTTTTTAAGCTTCTGTTTTATACATATACTATCGCCGAGTTTTTTGTGTTTATTTTGTTTTTTAATTATTTCCCCATGAGCAGAATAAAGGCTGACGCGGCGGATCTGAATTGACGGGCACGAGGATGACAGACAAAATTTTTATTTTCTTGTCATCACATCAGTCTGTATGGCTGACAAGTGACCACACAATCAGTGGAAATTTATTGTAATGCTATTTCCCGTTTGTCTATGACACACTTTTGAAAATCATGTAAATGGGAAATGAGAAAAATGATCTTTGACAGGAAATTTTCACTTATAACAACTAGTCAAAGGATTTGTAAACACATAGGACACATGGTAAATTTCCAGAATGAGCTATGATGCTCTACATCAATTGTACTTAAAATGCTTGTTCGCTCTCTCTGTCAAGCATACTTTTCACAATCATTTCACATGGGAATTGAGATGCGTGAGCTTATAAATGTATTTTCACATGTGTTAACAACTAGTCTAAAGATTTCTCTACACATGAAACACATGGAAGCTCAAAATTTGCACATTGTATCATCAATGCAAGTACTTTCAACCATGGCAACCGCTTGGGCCCCGCCAACGCTGCTTGCAGCTTTAATTTCTATATATAGTCTGCAGGGCTGTGGTGGGAGGCCGTATAACGCCGGTAACACAGCCCTGCCATGCAGAGCTACTACGGCCTGAGCTCCCCCACAGCCGTGCTGACTGTGCTGATAGGCGGAATACATGGCGACCGCGGTTCCGATATGGATCGCGCACGAAAAACTACCTTTTCTAACTACTTTCGGCCGAAAACCGATGTCTGCCTACCCAAGTCACTCAATCGCTTACTCACAGATTGCAAAAAAAATGATATAAATCAGAGAGGTCGGCCAGTTGCGAGCTCGGCCAGTGCCCGTTCCGACCAACTCCGACTCGGCCAGTGGGAGAGGTCGGCCACTTACATATGATCATATGATGATTGCGTACATTTTCTCTTCACAGTCAACAGATCCTTTTATACGCATGCCAATTTTAGTTTTTTGATGTTATTTTGTTGAACATTCATAAAACAATGAGAAGACGTTCCACTCTGAAAAACATGTCGGCCTCGGCATTTCTGCAGATCGCATGTAGGGCGCGGGCGTACGATCGACAGGTACAAATTGGCTGTAACAATGACATAATCGTTGGATGAATAACGTTTTATCTGTTATGGTTTGACGGTAGTAAATCGTAAGTTTACAGGTTTTTCAATGGAAAGCAAATAAAGATGTACCACACTGTATGGCCGATGTCATCTTGTAGTCAGCGTTGCTGAAGCAAGAGGTAACTTCATGGTGGAAGGAAGTTTGCAAACATCACGCTCATGAATGACATTGACATCGCTTTCACATAACTTTGGCGAGACCTAGATAATAGATATACACTGTAGTCTCATCATATAACCATACTCCTACTGGCCGAGTTCGCCTACTAGCTGACTTCTCCAGCTGGCCGAGCTCTCAACTCGCCGAGTTCTCCCACTGACCGGGGCCGAGCTCGCAACTGGCCGACCTCTCTTCTATTCAAAAATTTGCTCTCGTCCCAAACCGTTTGTAATAGTTTACCAGCGATTCGCGGTCGGTCAGGTGTCCAGGAACTGGCCATATCTTACAAGAACGTATCTAATGGCACTATCTAATGAGTTACTCTGCCGAAAGTAGTTAGAAAAGGTAGCTTTTCATGCGCGGTCCAAAATCCGGACCGATAACTCGCCGTGTATTCCTGTCTGCAGGGCTGTAAAAAGTGTAATGGGAGGCCATACTACGCCGGGAACACACAGCATCGTACGCTGCGCTGCTCTCAAAGTCTGTCCGCATATTCCGCTCGCACAGTTATTAATAAAAGGCATGTTTCAACATTAAAATTACAGACAAGCGATTTTAAAATTCGCCGTGCGCCTTTGTTTACAACTGGGTGGATAGCTCGGTTACACACTTTTGATTTTCGTGCGTATTCTTCGTGCATATGCTTGCGAGTCATACCTATTGTTCTCTGTAAGGCGCCTTCTGATAGGTCGGCTGTTTTGGCCAGAGCGCGAGATTTGAACGCGACTTCTATGGGAGTTGGTCAGATGTAGTGAGAGGCGACAGCGAGAGAATACCGCGTACGCATAAGAAAACGTCGCCGTACTCTACATCTGATTTTGATCATCAGATTGAGATAATTCATGTCTAAAGTCATCTCCCTTGAAATTTTTATAGCACCTGTGAAAAACATTCTTATTGACACTTTCTTTTAAGAAGAGATCCTTAAATATTGCAAAGATTGGCAGGTGATAAGAAACGTCGCCAGCAATAGTACCTGAATAAATAGGACAGTGGCTTGTGTTTGTGTATATGTGATCTATTATTGTTTCGGAAACACGTAGGAGTCCA
The DNA here is from genome assembly GCF_041260155.1 of Ptychodera flava. Classification (NCBI taxonomy): domain Eukaryota; kingdom Metazoa; phylum Hemichordata; class Enteropneusta; family Ptychoderidae; genus Ptychodera; species Ptychodera flava. The sequence continues at coordinate 231,429 of NC_091945.1, read as the reverse complement.
AATTACTTGCTGTAAGCTGAGAAACTTCAAAATTGAACATAACTCCTCAGCGTTATTATCATGTTTCGATAGGTCACAATTAAAATCACCCATGAGAATACATTGCTTATTATCAAGGATTTTGATACAATTGAGAACATGTAAGAGGCTATTTTGAAACTCTAATACACTTGTGTTTGGCTTTCGATACAGGATTCCTACTATAAAGGTTTGTTTTCTATCAACAACTTCCAACCAAAGAGATTCTGTACATTCAACATTATACGATAATACTCGATATTTGACTGAGTTGTGTATGTATGCAGCAACTCCGCCACCCCTTCCAGTATCGCGGCAATTTTAGGAGTCTAAATTGAAAAGATTCCTATTGATAACCTTCCAGCTCTCAGAAACACCAATGACTTTAAAATCCCCATTTAGAAGATCGTCATACAGCAACCTGAAACTATCGAAATTCTTCTGTAAAGAACGAATATTTACATGGGAGACTGAAAATGAATTTTTAAACATTGAGCTGTAAGTGTTATTGAAGTCGGAAGGAGTGAGGGCATGACTGACACAATCTACATCAAATAAATTTCCAGGATTTGTGTGCGTATTCATGCAACAAAATGAACAAGACTTTCACAGCTGGGCAATAACACACATACCTATTACACAATGTTGACAAGATCAGCTTCATTATGAATGACAATAGATCGAGTGCAGGCTTGTTTTCTGACATAAATATTTCCATTGAATGTCCACAGAAATCTATACTTACACAATTTACGCTTTTCGTTTACCAGTCGCATTAGGTTACGTTTAGACAGTGTCAGATTCTCATTTATGTAAATATTATTTTTTGTCGTGAAACCCAATGAGTCTGTTGTAGTGTTTCTAATGTTCTAATATCGAGGTAGGAGTATATGACATCAAGTAAATTCAAGCAATCATATCATTCAAGGAAGTAAATCATCAGGTCCAAGAAACAATAAAAACACTACTGACAAAATCAATAGTGCCAGCTCGAACAACTAGTGAAGTGGTGGTACGAACCTCAAAAATCTTGCAGCATTATTCATATTACATTAGGCTAAATAGTCATCGTAATGCTACCTCGCACATGATGACATCGCTCAAAAACTGATTGATAAGTGCATCTATTTGTCACGTGGCAAATTTGCATCGATTGATAGTCGCTTGCATTTCTAATACGAGGTTCAAGAGGTTTCGGGAATTGTCTAATGATCAAATAAATGTCCATACGAATTTCTTGATTTACTCTTTACATGAGCAAATCACTTGTAAATATCATTGAGTACAAACCTTACTTTGCGCAAAATAAGTGATATTCTCAAAGCAGACTTGTATAGGGTTGGACGAGTCTCGGCACGTATCATTCCTGATGTCGGATGGAAGCTTCTTGACCGAATGTAGCCGACAGGATGTCAACGCATTCTCTTAAACTATTTTAACTAACTTTGATAGTTGATAATAGCGTTAGTATGACCGTTTATCAACCACCAAGTTGGAATTTTTATTGGTATGAAGGTTTCAAAATTTGAACCGCAATAATATTCAATGAAGCGAATGTGTTTCCATCAATTACCTGTTCGTGAATATGGTGTGGCAAGCGTTTGAATTGCTTTAGTTTTCATTCAAGTACATCGACAATATACAGGCGACAAACTTTAAATTTGCTGTTCTTTTTTATCATGTAACTATTTTTATATCAAATGTTCAAGACTGAATTGCTGAAATGCAATCTCAAATCAAGGATGTGGCTTTGTTTGGTACCTTACACCTTTCAGATAAAGTAGCGACATGAAGATATCTGTGTCGGATCTGCCATTGACCATTTACATCTATATGTCTTTCTTAAAGACTGTGAAAAGTGTTCCTGTTGTGATTTTTACGCAAAATCTCATGACCTATATCACCATGACATAAGTACACAGAGGAAATACATCTCGTGCAATTGTTCAATTAGCCTGTTGTGTGTAAATCTTTACTTCATTGTTATCGATATGCACAGTGGTGGAGTTAAAGTATTAGATAGTCTCAGCATCATCTATCTGGTTTGTTTGTTTGTTGTTGTTGTTGTTGTTGTTGTTGTTGTTTTCATTTTTACCGCCTAATGTATCGAGAGTCGTGTTGACCATAGGATTCCATGGTAACTTGTTGGTGACGCAGTGGGCCAGATAGTCATCATTTAACTGAAAATGACCCGGAACTCATTTCATCTTGAAACCTTCGACATTTCAACATGTTCAAATTATATGTTTTGCATATCAAGTCCAGTTTTTAGAATATTATGCATACAAAATCGACAGACAGATCTATCAATGCACCACTTGATGATAAAAGAAGTTCTCTTTTTTTAAAGATATTTCGTTTATCATGGAAATAAGCATATAACACGATTGGAATTAGTTTGGGATAATTTGATCTTTATGTTTTGCAAATTTCTCATAAGTGTTAGGTGCCATACAGCTGACGTGGCTGAATGTTGCAAATTACTCATGAAAACAAGAGTGTGATTTAAAAAGAAAAGCAGATGAGCTTACATTTGCAGACTAAATCGACATTACTTCATCATCGAATTATCCCAATTTAGTTCCAATCGTGTTAATTATATTTATCATTTTCAAATCAACCAAAACAGAGAGAAAACTGTGTAAGAGAGGAATGTAGTAGCAATATTAAAACAACATCAAGAGACTATGTGTCCGAGGGCAGGAACAACTTACCCGGCGTCAATCATTAAATATACGATTTTCAATTCATCGGGCCTGGACATCATCCGTTATTGTAATTCGTATTTCTTGTTTGGTCACAAAGTGTAATTTGACCTCATTTCACAAGGCAAAGTTCAAGAGATTCATGCTGATCAGTATGTATGCATTGTAGAGATATCATTCAACAATCTAAATACCTATGTTGCTGGCTTTTCCGCGTCGGTAACAAATCCCGAGAACACCATTGGTATGCGTTATCAGAATATCAATGCCCACACTGATGATGTCATTTGACACAGTATTTAAACGAAAATTTGCCCCTAAACCAATATATCATTACCCTGTGTACTAGTGTCGATGAGCATATATGTAACAGTCACAGTACAAAGTGATAATTGTCAATAGTTTGATATTTGACATGCATCAATGGCTATTTGTCTGTTACATGCTTTCAGCCACTAGTTGTAAAGGTCTGAAAACGACAACCGATTGTCATCTTTGGAAATTTCATACTGAAGACGCCATTGCGTGAAGCGAAAGGATGCTACCTTCGGGAAATTTCGGTAAGTTTATGCTAAATTGGATAGCTTAATTAAGAGCTGCACTGATGACTAAGTGAAGAGGTAAGTCCCTTTCTTTTGTCGTTACAAACACATTTACATAGATCTAAATCTGTCTATATAGCACCTCTTTCGTTTTAACAAAATTTTTATGACGACGATTTCAGTAATTTTACAAGACTTTATTTTCTGTTATTTCTGTGCGTGCATATCTATGATTCTTAGGACCTTTCAGCTTAATGATTGTTTCTGAAAGAAGAATGTCAAAGTAGCACGAGATGAGTTCCATGAATTGTTAGAATTTGATTTAAAGATTGTTTCAGCCTCTTTGACGGTTCCTGATTTATTTTGTCATCTCACTCACCAGATAAAGTGAGATTATAAATATTTATGAGCTAAATTCGTAGCGCGTCTCACAGAAAAATGTTGAAAAGCAAAGCCGGTTATTTTATATTCGATAAATGCAACTTACTCTAAGAAGGCTGAACATATCGATTGCAATGATTGATCCTACACCATACCGATATCGCTGACTAGTATTTGCTTCGATCACACACTACGCGCTTTGTTGTTCCGACGACACCAGTATGCATTGTATTTGAGGTCAAACGGTTCATAGATTTGCAATAGTGGATGAAAATGACAGGCCGAAGTCTACGTTTGTTATTTTCGTTGCTAGGGAGCGTAACAGGAAGGTATCAATGGTCGCAGAATTGTCCCTCAAATTTCATAAATATTTTGGGTGAATCAAATCCGCGTAAACCAGCTTTTTAGAGACTGTCCCAATAGCTTGTCTATTGTTTTCCATCGTTAGGCTTGTATCTAATTGTATTCAGTATTCAGAAATCAACATTTTTACTACGAAAGCGATTGGGCTTTTGATTGAAAGCCAGTTAAGATGGCACGTCAGTGTAAAAATCAATGTACAAAGAGAGTTTTGGTGGAAAAATACCAGAGTGTCGGTTAATGCAAAGTTTATCAAAATGCCCATTGGCTGCCGTATTTGGCAGCCACTATGTAGATTATAACTTGTTGCCGTAATTTGCGTAAAACGGGTGTGGATTCTCGGCAGCTATCAGCTGAACAAAACCTAGCATCATTGTTAATCCTCATAAGCAGGCTTTGAAAACAGTTATGTTAAATGTTACAGCTTTGCAAATACATCAAACGATTAAACTATAATTTTTGCTGTCATATTGCTGTCATTCTTAGTTGTTTGCCGTAAGACCTTGGAAAGATCTATAAAATCGATGGCTTCAAACGAAAAAGACAAAATTGTTCTCTCGTTACAATACACTGAATAGGGGAGATTACTTGCTATTTGGATATAATTACTTCCTTAAAGATTGTAAGAGTATTTCAATGAGACGTGTCCATGTGAGTGAAAAAATATCTTCAGTGACAAGGTCTTATGCAGTTGTCGAAAACTGGACTTTGTTTGTTACAATCACAACATAGATAAATCACCTAACAATAGCCTGCCAAACTTACCGGGCAATGCATCCTCATTGTTTAGACCGTTACTGAGAATGGCTTGTGGGTATGTAGTCCAAGGGTACAAAAGTGTTACAAATTTACATAACAGTCAGAAAATGGTGATAGACATGGAAATTTAAAAGTAACTCGTAATTTTAATTAATCAATGAATGAATTAATTAATTAATGAATGAATGATTTAATTCATTCATTCATTCATTCATTCATTCATTCATTCATTCATTCATTCATTCATTCATTCATTTATTCATTCATTCATTCATTCATTCATTCATTCATTCATTCATTCATTCATTCATTCATTCATTCATTCATTCATTCATTCATTCATTCATTCATTCATTCATTCATATAAAGGAAATGAAGGCTACTTCACACATCGGCTCTGCCAAGTTTGTTTAATGTTACGATATGCTGAATAATAGGATCATTGTAGTTATTATTTGCGTGGAATACATGGCGAGACACTGGTGAATCTATAGTGCTTTGACCCTGGTCATGTGATCTGGGTCCCCGGTAAACCGGTTGGTTGATTGAGTGATTCGTCTTAACGGTGTTTCAGAACCAAAGATGGGGTTCCTTAATCAGTCGCTCTCTTGTTTTGTATCCCCTCCTCTTGGTTGTGTGATAAAGTTATCTTCGTCCTCGAAGAGGAGAAGCCAGATTATTATTATTATTATTATTATTATTATTATTATTATTATTTATTTATTTATTTATTTATTTATTTATTTATTTATTTATTTATTTATTTATAGAGGGTAATCTGAGTTACAAATGAATTGTAATTTACATCAGAGCCCTCGCCAAGAAAGCAAACAAAATAATACAAAGTAAACAATTAAACATCGACAGAAAAAAGAAAAGATACAAGAAAACATCTAATCCAGTGATGAACCCTCATTATTAAATTTTAGAAAAAGAAAATTGCGCAATTGAGAATTGAACTTCGATAGTCTTTCAACACTTCGGATAGAAATAGAATATTATTCCAAATCGTGGTGGCTCGATAAATTGACGATCTCTGTCCAGTAGCTGTTTTGAAAATTGGAGCGTATAAGTTCCTGTTACTAGAACCATGGGTATTAATATTATGCGTGTCAGAGATATAACATACATTGATTGTCGCATTTGACTCTTTTAAATTTTTGACCTTTGGGTTTGACGCTACAATCATACTCTTTGTCTTTGTCTTTGTGGTATTGATGGACATCGCATTGTTGTCAACCTAGGTAGAGATAGGTAGCACATCGTCCTGAATTGTTTTTTCAACTTCATCAATACCATCCCCAGATACTCATAAAGTTTTATCATCAGCAACATGTCTAAGTTACACAAATTTAGACACACAGGGAGGTGGTTTATGAAAATCAGACATAAAAGATTCGTTATTGAGAGGGTTAGCCACTAATGACTGACTCTATAGTGAGCGATCCGGTGTGTGTACATCGGCCTAAACAATCTGCTCGACTGAGTACTCTTGAGTGTTGATTAACTAATGAATAAAGATGATATACATGTACTGTGTTTATTACAGTGTTGAATACGTTGGTACTGCTGCTCGCATCAACGACACTTGGCGTTGGTTTTCAAGGTAATCATATATTTTACTTAAGATTTTTCGAAAACGAATGCAAATAATGGTTTTACAGTTTTACTGTGTTTGAAATTCAAAATCATCGTACAGTGTATATTGTACACAGGCGATCAACTCGTCGATTTGGATTTCACTCCTTTAGTTTTGTAAAGTCATCATAGACGAAATTGGATTGACTGAAGTAAAGTCTTCATGGATACAGCACATTGGCCGTAATCTCGACATTATACAATAGGCATTGAGTTGTCAAAATAATGCTTTGAATTGCAGTGTGTCCCAAGCATATCACGAGAGCAAGTACTGAAATTATAAAGGAAAAAAATGTCATAAAAAGTTGCAGGTATTAATCCATTTCATTTTGCAGTCACACTGACCTGACCAAAAGCCGAGCATTCTCCGAGTTCATTTCATACGTGATCATGAATTCAATGTTACTAATTGCTTGTGATTCTAGTCACTAAGATGTCGACGAAATGAAAGCATAAACAAATCAACAGACAAAAGTTCAGAGTTGACGCACTTTGCAATTTAATGCAATATGTTAATTAACAACTTAATCATCAAGCTAATCTATATCGATGGATACATTGTAGTGTAATTATTCTTCAAATGACGGTACATTTGTTTCTTGATCACCTTCTAATCTAACAGTATTCTCGCTTCCATGCAAATGTCCCCTTTGGTAGACAACAACGTACCTTTATTGATTTCAACACAAGCAACCGATGAGAATCGAAACCCGCCGTATTTTGAAGGACTGCCGTATGAGGGCGATGTACCGATCAACGCCCGTGTCAGTGATCATGTGTTGACAGTATTTGCTGAGAACGATGGCGAGCCGGTGAGATTGCTGTTGAAATTGCTATTATTGTCAATATATTATCATTATTATCATTATTACGATTATTATTATTATGATTATTATTATTTTTATTATTATCGTCGCTTTTATTGCTATGCTGTTTTCTTAAGATTCATTGTTTATTTACTTATTTATTTATTTATTTATTTATTCATTTATTTATTTATTCATTTTATTTATGACTTCTGCACGATTGTGTTATCTCACGTAAGCGTCTAAATAAAGAAGAATACAGCATCGCTTAGCAGAGAATCCAACATGGTATTCTTAGACACACTTAAGAAGTCAAGCTAATGTTGATTTGCTCGTTCATTCTGTGACTGTATCATCGATATAATCACCATAGCAACAACGAATACCGACTCTAAAATACTGACTTTGCACGTTCTATCCTTTTAAGGGAACCTGTAATGCGAACATAAGTTACAGCCTTCACGCTGACGACGATACATTGGCTCTCGCCCATTTTACAATTGATCCGTACAAGGGAGATGTATTGGTTGCCAGACGATTTGACGATGCAGAACAAGGACAATGGCAAACTGTAATCTACGAGGTGAGTCCGCAGTCCCTCCACAGTCTGTTTGATAGATGAAACATTGGATGCCATAATATGTAATACTGCTATCAAATATTATTATTTCTAGTCAATCACTGAATATTCTATTGACAATCACTCAATAAACGAGATCCTACTACATCTATTTTTAAGTGTAAGGCGCACTGATAATGCGCTATATAAGAAATAAAGATTAAGATTAAGATGTATCTGCTGATCAGTCACTGGGAATCGTCAACCGATGTTTTAGCTATTTTTACCCACTTCTAACACCATTACAGTGTAGAAGACAATGCGTTACTGATTGTCTGTAGCTAAACCTCACAAAAGCCACTAACGTCTAGCGTAATCCATCAACGTTGAAGATAGTAGTTATGGATGGTGTCATTTGATGATCGTTACTATTTGGCTGAAGAACATCGGTATACAGAAGTGGTGTAATTACAGCTGAGCAGAGAAGAGCATGGACATTTTAATTGTAGAATTCTCCAAAGATTGAGAGTGTAAGAATGCAGCAGAAATGTTTTCTCTATTTTAATTGTATGTACTATTCTCAGTTTATCGTCAGGGCAACCGATGATGGATGTTGGAGCAAACACAGCGAGGATTTCGTCAAAGTATTCGTTTGGGTTCAACCAATCTTTGATATACCTGGACAGTTGTACAAGTAATGTTCCGATTTGATCGTTTGTTTGTTTGTGTGTTTGTTGTTTGTATTCTTCTCTTCAGGTATTAAATAATCTAACCAATGATGCGAGTGCCGGCTTAGTGCCCGCCACCGCGCACGCCAACATATGCGTATTACCACCACGCTGAGGATTTATAGGTTCTCTATGAAGGCACTCATCTACTCTTCTGTTTGCTTTCCTCGCTCATCGTGTCAAATCGTAAATAGAGATTTTGATGGTATTTAGTTTTTATATTCAATACATTTTCGCAGCATGAGTACAAGTCCTGTGGAAGGGGATGAACCAATGTCTTGGTGTGAAAAGATACCAGAGGCGTTTTACAATGGACCAATCAACGGATCGATTAAATACAGTATAACAGCAGGTGACGACAATGGTGAATATATTATTTCTTCATTTTTCTTTATCTCTCCTCAAAGCTTTTTATCGTTGATGTCATATCACATTTCCAATAAAAACACTTCTGGGAGAGGTATTTTGCCCTTGGCAATTTCGCTTGGTGCTCCTCACGGAAACCATGCTAAAAAGAATACCCTTTATAAAGGGAAGCATGCAACCACTAGCATTGAGGAATCGACAATAAGGCTGACAATAATTGAAGTTAACAGGGTACAGACAATCTGTGCCTATAAAATATTCAAATACCACAGCGACTGTACTGGCTATGTCATTGTTATGATACGATCTTATTTCTTTGTATGATATTGTATTTATCAGATCACTTCACAATAGATGAAGACACCGGAGAGATTTGTAACAAAGTGGAACTTGACAGAGAAGACATCGCTGAGTATAATTTACTGATTAGTACCTTTATAAAGAATGGTTCCAATGAATCAAATATTTCATCGAATAAAGAGTCAAGTGCTGCATCCCCTGGTAATAAGTTTCTTCAAATATTTCATGGAAACATTAAAAAATTTTGTATCTAGTTCATCTTTCCAACTTAAGCACTGGCACGGACATGAAGATAGAGACTAGGAAATTAAAAAAATAAAAGTTTTAATGGGCTGATTGCGAGCTTTTGTCTTTAGAGAAGCTTAGGTCATATGTGAAGTACTTATATGAATAGATATTTGATGATATCTATATTTGATTGTTTATGTGATAAATTTTCATGATTAAGTGTCTGTAATATTCACCTCGCTTTAATCAACAGATCATTGTCAAGACCTTCTGCTGAGTGAACTATGTGTATTGATAAAGGTAGAAGACATCAATGACAATTCTCCAAGATTCCGTAAAGACATCTACGCTATTGGTATTTACCATGATATTCAAATAGGAACCAAAATCATTAAAATCACGGTAAAGGAGATCTCTTACAAGTTTATTCAATTACATTCTATGTAGAATTACATGTACGAATCGAGAGCCATAGATGGATGCAATGATGAGTCACTCAAATTCTGATAGAAATGGTAATGTTTCGCAAGTGCTGTTTCGACATACCATCCTTTTATCAGCGTAATGTCTTAAAAAGTTGTGACCAAGTGGACAGACAAAAAGTAAAACTTGAATCGGTATAGAAGCCTGTATTTGGAAATATAAATCATCTTCTCACAAAAGAAAAGGTCACGGAAGTGCCACCCTACTTCTTCAATTATAACGTAACATCATGTCGACTTGTCACAATTGTATTCCGATTCGTTGCTGTATATGATTATTTTTTCCCGTTCTGTTACATTAGATTTTCTCAAGTCAACTTCTTTTCTGCGTAAACTTATTTTTTACAATTTCACATTAACGGTAAAAAAACATTAAACTGATCTTTAAAATTTGGATAGTATCATTTTGAATATCTGAATTCGTTAAAGGCTGATGACGACGATATCGGGAATAACAGTGCATTGCTGTACGAGGTAGAAGATAGCCTGAGTCAGTTTGCAGTCCAGCAATGGTCTGGAATGATCTACTTAACTGAACAGTTAAATGCCGATGAAAGTTCAACCTATGAATTCTTTGTGAAAGCTACTGACAACTTCGGATATGGACTTTCCTCTCTTATTAATACCAAGGTTAAGGTATAAAGTAACCTAGTGACTCATATTCAAAAGGAATTTCAATGTATTTCTTTCGTAGCAGGCGAAGCGTAATGGAAAGAACTCATGGTTGTTATACTAAATTACATCTCAACTGTTACATCATCATTGGAAAAAATGACGATGGTCCATTGAAGGAAAAACATTGTATTCACAATAATCGCAACACAAGTGTCATTATCATTTTGAACGGTTATATGTTACTGTCAAACTTTGCCTTAATCTGACTCACTTGAAAGTTTTGAAGCGTACATCAAAACTGATTTTGCAAGTATATCGATGATGTAAGGAATATTTTAAGTAGACTTCAAAATCTTATTTTTTTAAATACAATTTGATGTGTAATTTGTAGCAATTCAGAGCAGTGACCTTCATTATGTATGAAGAAAAATCGTTCATTTTCCTAGTAGATATGTTTATTTCTATTTTTTGGTCTTTCAAAAGATAATGGCCACTAGCATCAAGAACACCATCATTATAACGTCATCTTCACCTGAGATGTACATCAAAATGAAGTCACAGGAATTAATAAGGTATGTTTAGTTAATTGTTCTTGTGTTTCCCAGGAAATGTCTGAACGGTGGTTGGTTTTGAATTATGAGACATCACTTGTATTTTACAGAGCATCAACGATAATATGCAAGTGTGAAAAACGATTCATTTGTTCTTGATTGATAGTGATTTGCAAGACCATCTAAAACTGGACGTCGCCATCTTGAAAATCAGCCCATCTCTAACAGAGGACCAAGTCATCAATGTTGACTTGTAAGTATATTACCCTTTTATATGTGTTATTGTATACAGCTGATGAAATTTTGGGTGGACTATCCCTTTAAGCCATAAATTTCTCAACGGCTTCTTGAAGAGGCTTCTTCTGTATAATAATCCAGAGTTTCTGGAAACTGCATAAATATTCCAATTGTTCACGTAGTTTTGTAACAATAATAAATTTTGAAATAACTCTTAAAATGACGTTCACAAATTTTCGTTTCAAAAACGAACACATCACGTTTAAAAATGTGCACATGCACGAACTATCATAAGTCAGACTGTTTTGAAGTTTGCACCGTTCGCCCTAATATGACACTTTGTAAAAAACCAAAATTTCCAAGAATTTGGCTACCTCTACCCTTGTATTATTAAACAAAGTCTCATGTGCCCATCTCTGATGCTTCTAGAACTTTGACCAATTTATAGACAGTAATGAGCCAGTATCAATGCAATAGTGCAGCTTGCAGTTTTAATTTAATTTTTTGTCATTATTTTTCGATTGTTACTGGCTGTGGTCTTTTTGTTTGTTACTACTTTCTCTAAAACTGAAGTATTATCATTCACTGCAGGACTGATATTTGGTTCAGTTGCACCTATCCACAAACACACGACGTTGTACCGGGAGATTACATCATGAACAAGTGAGTTATTTTTGTGAGAGAAATCGATGTTAATAGCAACGGGTCTCTCAAACATGTGAAAACAAGATTTTAACAACGCTCAACTTATTCTTACATTCTCATCGAAGATAAAGTAATTGGCTTGTACTCTTTTAATATCACATTAGGCCAAAAAAGAAAAAAATGTTTCTGGTCAGCGCGCGCGTCACCTGAACAACAGCGCGTCACCCTTTTTTTCTGTTTGTGGCCGGCGGCCGTGGCTGACACCAAACCAAAATGGCTGAAGAGAAAGAGAAAATTCTTTGGGGTGGCATGATCAGTGACTGCATGAACAGTATATATGTGACTATATTGATAAAACTATAAAACTGACCCTCCTCCCTCCCTTGAGGGAAAAAAAATAAAAATAAAAAAATGCGCGTCGCCGCACCATTTTTTAAAGAAAGACCTGACCAGAAACATTTCTTTTTTTTGGCCTTATTATGGTCTTAAAACCGATGATGCCTATCGCTTGAAATTGTATTGCTCGACCCCTTGGTGTCAATTTTTATTTTAAGATCATTCATCCTATTTCAAAGTGAAAAAGTATACTTTTGTTGAAAAATGTAAACCTCAAGAAATGAACGTGTCGCAATGATCAACAGACTTTTATATTCACTTAATGTTATGTTAATCATGCATCGTACAAGAATAATGTCGTTGAACTTTCCTGCATTATGATGGTTAAGCCCGCGTTGGCGTCTTGCGCACCTCTTTCTGCGCAACACACGTGTACCTCGCTCTCTTGCCTCTGAATCTGGTGAAGAAGGGACGACCATTCTTTACACTGGATAGGCTCTTGGGACTTGGGATCCACGATTCCGAACAACCTGGTTTTTATCATCTGCCAGTATTTATTTTATGCCCAGTCGTTGAGAAGCTTAGTTGATTTGAGACCAATTTTCTGTCATCTGTGTGGTGAATGACTGTTGACCTACTAAAGCCACACTCGTCACGTTACCAAAAGTTACAGAAGTTTAGTGTAATTTAAATATCCATGTAAATAGGATGTGCGGCTGCCTCAGGGGAGGTTTATTAGTTAATATAAATGTTCTATTTATTATGTTAACTTATCTAAACCAATATCAGACAACTCATTAAAACAATGTATTAAACAATGGAAGAAGCGTAAGATTGATCTACAAGAACATTCCTCCAAACAAATTGTATTCAACGTTTTTTTCTTTTGTTTTCAATGTATATTCCAGCCCATTGGCAGACGAATTAAAGTTCAAGTGGTCTATAAACGCCACAAGTCTCGGAAGCCCAGAGCGATGGAACAGCGTTGAGCCTGTTGAAGCTTCGACAACTACGTCTATTGGTCTTCTCTTGACTTTGCTGATTTTACTTGCGTTGGCGATAATCTTCATAATTTTTCTGATACTCATAAATAGGTTTGTAATTTTACATTTTGGAGATTTTTGTAAAATGTGTCTCACCAATTTACCTTTATCTCAACTCACGAGGAAAAAGGATTATAAAAGCATCACCTTAGAAGAATTTGTTCCATAATGAAGGGTAATTGATGCAACAAGAATAGTCTTTCTTCAAACGCTCAGTGCTTATGCCTGGCTTTGATCGCCATCATGTGCCACATAGACAGAAAATAGATTAACACAGTGCGGTTGAATCCAAATTAAAACAAAACGATTGACACCAAATAGTGTGCTTTTTTAGGCAAAAGCAATTTTTCATTGATGATAAATCCCTGTCTTATCATTTGCTCAGCAGAATCTGTTTGCACACGTTTCGTAAATGAATGAATTTCTTTAGGAATATTATTACCAGATAACAACAAAAGGAGTTACATCATTGGATATCCAGTTACTTGTCAAAGATTCTCTATGTTAAGACTATGATGACAATTGCTGTGCTTATTTGAAGATGAAGTATTTAGAGTGAACCGTCGTGAAAACAAAACAAAACAAAGCATGTTAACTAAGGAATTAAATTTGAGAGATAATGTTTTTATAATGACGCGGAACTTCAAATCTGTTAATCAACGATACGAGTAAAATCGCAAAGTCAACTTGATTTATGAAGAATGTTCGACTTATTTGTAAATGCAACTACGGTGACCATGCAGCGATTTAAACCGACCGACCTGGTGACAATTCTTAACATTAATATTGGCTCCGCCGAGTATCGAAGAATTCAATTCAGAATATAAAACAAGAAGAGCATAAGTACGTGACACCATGCAAAAATGAAAACAGACAGACAGACAGACAAGCAGACAGACAGACAGAGTCATATGACAATGCCCTGGGCAAAGTTTTTTAGAGTGATTGCGCTGTAGCCCTCCTTTGTGGACGCTCAATATTCTCCATACATATGATGCTGTAATGGTTTCACTGCTTTCTTATAGAGAAGTAATAAATTCACCCTACTTGAAGTATTTGGCCGGCCCTAGATCTAAATCCAGGAACAATGAATATGAAATGCCGGTAATTTCAAAGGTTAGTGGAATCGAACACCTTGTTTCATCTTTCCTGTTTTAATTTTATTTTTATTTTACCCCAGAAGAAACTATAATATTTTTTCTTCCTGTTTCAGGAATAAACTATGCAAATTACATAGATACAATATTATAAATACAATTATTTTTCTGCTACCCCATGTCAGGGATGATTGACTATTAAATGATAGATTGTTACATTGTAAAACGTTGCTGGTAGGTCTAGGCCCTATATCCTCACTTTTATCTTTCTTCAATTCCGGACACAGCCGTTCAATTTTCCTCCTGCCCATGAACTGAAAAGGTCAGACATAACAACAATTGCAATACTCGGAGAGGGAAATTTTGGCTTGGTAGAAAAAGCAGCATTGAAAAATCTCGGTGGGCAAGCAGGCGCCGTTGAAGTTGCCGTCAAACACCTAAAACTCGAAGGAGGTAAGATTGTAGTGCTGTACACGTAATAAGCGATACACCACTACCATTGTCAGGAATATTAAATTATTTTCAGCTTCTACACCTTGTTTGACGTCTCTATGTCTATTTATAATGCATTATGTTGTGTGCAACAACTAGATCTCATAAACTCACAAAAACTTTTCATGTGCGTTGTGTACAATTTTGGTCGGAATCTACGGCGTCTGAAATGAAAAAATGTAAAGAAATTATATACCATGTATCTTTGAATAAAATTCGATGTAAGGTCGAAGCCACGTCTTCGTCAAATAATTCAAATATGCAATTTGAAGACACAAATCAAAACTAATGCTGCTGAAAATCAGACACCATTCTGTATACTGTTTTAAACTAATTTAAGTTGATGCGTTTGATTCCGATGTTTATCAGCCAGTCTTTTGTTTGACTCAGTCAAACTAGGGTGCATGTGGAATACATAGCATGAAACTGAAGAATGTCACTCGTTATATCGTGAATGATCTCCTTCATTGTTTACATTCTTTGTCTAATAGAGGCGGAAGCAAAAGTTATCTTTGACAAAGAACTAAAGGTGGCATCTTCACTCGAGTACCATCCGAATGTCATCACGTTCATTGGGTTTGTAACACTAGAAGGTAGGAAATAACCTTACACGGAAAATGTTTTCTTTTTATCGCTTGAAGTAATTTCTCGCAAAATTTTTCACCAAAGATATTATTGGAATTTTTTCTGCTTCCTCTTTTATAGGGTGCCATTAGGGCAACATGCACTTATACTATGCATCTGGCGTTAATAATTTCACGCTAAGCAAATGGTAATTAACGTTGCTCTATAGATGATTTTTGTTTTGTTTTTTTTAAAAAAACTTCACAAAAGGTTTAGAAAGTTTCAAATGTGGATACTGTGGAAAACTACATTGCGGACTTTTCTTATGATCTGTTTTAAACGTTTCAACATGTGCATAGCGTCTTCTTGATCTTTTCCAGATCCTAGGTTATTAGTGTTCGAGTTTGCCCAACAAGGAGAGTTGCTGAAATATCTGAAACAAAGTAAAATGACTGGTATAAGCCCGGATAAGCTTGTCAAATTTACACTCGATGTGGCAAATGGAATGTCTTACCTTTCGTCCAAAGCAGTAAGTAGCTATTAACAAATTTATTATTTTTTTATTTTAGTCTCTCGTTGAATGCAGTGTTTATGTTCTCTGCGCTCTTTCTACCACAGGATCTATGCTTTCAAGAGACAAAGATAAATAAGTTATAGTTTATCATTTCCGTACTCTGACAAAGTCTGATATATGATTTCATTACAGATTATCCACCGTGATTTGGCGGCTCGTAACATATTGGTCAGTGGAGACACATGCAAAATCTCTGATTTTGGTTTCTCGCGTTTAGGAGAGATTTACGTGAAAATGTCTAAGGTATTTTGTGTCCCCGTACAGCGCGTTATCTCTGACTTTTTCTTCATGTCATGAATATCTGTAAACTGAAAATTGTTCACTTCAACTTACTTTACGTTGAAATCTTGAAATATTTCACCTAACATTATGAATCAAATAGAGGTAAATATGTAAAAATGTTAATTACCAATACAATGATAAATTTCGTCACATCAACAATTCAAAACATGACTATTATGTGGTTTTTGTCTGCAAATGAACACTTTGCCAGTCAAGATGGAATTGGTTTTATTTCTTTATTTCAACATCTGTACTCCGTGTGTACGTAAACGTCGAATTCGGTTAAGAAAGTTTAAATTTATATTGTTTTTGTTTTAATTTTACTTGCAAAGTTTTTGTGCAGCACAGATACATCAGATGATAGATGTTTGCACAAATATCGTTAATTGAAAGGCAAGTAATAGGTTCCAAAATATAGGTTCGTTAATTTTTGCAAATGAAAAAAATAATCAAAATTTTTTTGTTCGGTACTCAAAATATGACATCAAGTGTATTTCATCAAAATATAATTGAAATTATATTGCACAATTTCATAAGATAAAGTTCGTTTTCCACAATTTCATTTGCACAAAGTGCGCAAAAATGTCATAATGATCATTTTCGTTCGAAAACAAAAGAAACCTGACAAGATGATAAATGAGAGCAGGTGAAGTTTGAGCAAAAGATTTATTTCAATTTTGTGACGCATATAAGCTTAAGGTAAACATTTCTCACTGTCCAATCACCTACATTATTTGGCATTAATGTCGAAATAAATTAACTCTGCCTTTTTATTTTTTAGGACAGAATTCCTATTTTCTGGACTGCTCCTGAGTGTTTGGTTGCATCGAAAGCAAAGTACAACACCAAAACAGATGTTTGGTCTTACGGTGTTTTGATGTGGGAAATTATGTCACTCGGTAAGTTATATGAAATGCGATGAATTCATCATTTCGAGCGTTTCAAGACTTACGTTATTGTAGAACTAGTCCATGACCATAGATTAAATATTAACTTAGTTTCTGTTCAGTGCATCACAGACAAATAGAATGACATACTGGCAACGGGTATTATTCAAGGCGTGAAGTGGTTACGTAACCCCTCCATGTATGCGATCGCCTCAGGTAGCTCTCGTCTCTCTGTTCCGAAGAGTGTCGACCATGCGCCCTTTGGTAGATTCTGGATTTTCACCAATTTTCACGCGAAAGTATATTCGGCAAAATTTGTGTTGTTGTTGTCGTGTAGTGCTGAGCGGAATTGGCGTGCTGGCAAAAACAGGAAAGTTTTCGGCCTCGGGAAAGTGAGTTTTACCATTTTAAAAATTCCTCTCACATTTTTATGAATATATAATGAGTGTGTTTGACCAAATTTGAAAGTCTTTTATCGATAATGTCTGGTTTTACTCAATGGTTTACGGTCAGTCATATCGTCTTTAAAAGTTGGTCATGGAAGGACGTGTTTATGAAACTGCTGGCGTGTTATGTTTTGATTGGCGTGATGAAGCAGTGTTTCTGCCCTGAGAGCTCACAAAGTAAGTAATTGTTGCTACGCGACTGGCTGCACGATACCATCTCGTCGTACTTTTCGCATAATCTCGAGCAATTATCAACCACGAACAAAGTCTCCAAAACATCTAACACCTGTGAAGCTCGTTTTAATATGAAAAGGCCATAATCTACCGAGACGACCATGGAACAAAAGGCATGCCCCGTTGCTAGTCTGTCTTTCTATTTGTCTGTGGTGCATCCTATGTTTTAGAGTTGCTTTCCGTAAATTAACTCTGGTCCAAATAAACTCTGGTCAGGATGAACTGTGAGTACCACTTTAATAGCGAGAATAGATCATTGCTTTTGGAACCTATTACTTGCCTTTCAAGCCAAGGGTAGATTATATAATAAAATCTACTATCTGGATATGTATGCATGGAGTATTTGTTGTGGGGGTGTGAAAAGACTTCATTTTAGGATATGGTGTGAAACAGATGTAGGACTGGTGTTAAAGCATTCATTTGATAATTTTTCTTGTTAATTTTTTTCAGCTTTCCTTTTTCAGCTTAATTTTCGGTTTCAGACAGTTTTGACTGTGGTGAATCTTGAAGTACATAAAATGTACTCTATCGACACACATTTTCACAATTTGAAGGACGTTTACGTTTACGTTCAGTACCTTGGTACATGTAAAACATAGTCTGATGAGTGTAAAATAACGGTCTTTTCGTGTTGAAAACTATATAACTCAGCCCTTCAAGAAATTATTAGGCCCTCAAACAATATGGTCCAAATCTAAGTGGCACATACATTCTAGAAAGTGCTCGATAGAGTGAACACGCAGAGCATTTAGTTTAGTTAATTAATTTTTGTGGTTTATTTTATGGCTATACTCAATGTAATTCACTACCAAGATATTGAAAAGCTCGCCTGACAATTAGTGGCATGGCGGTTGTGTCATAATGCACCGTCCAAGATAGGATAGACGACATGAAAACTTGTATTGGACCGTGAGCGATAAAAGGTGTCGATTGCAATATGCTTACAATTTGCAATGCATTCGTTCGTTCGTATGTTTGTTTGTTTGTTTGTTTGTTTGTTTGTTCACGGTAACACTGTGCTTGTACCTGTATGTAATGGCCAAAAACTGAGAGCGAACAACAAAACTTTGGCCAAAATCACTAAATCACAAAATCATGCATGTTTCTTAATGTCATACGTTCTGCCCAGCTTGTATATATATATATATATATATATATATATATATATATATATATATATATATATATATATATATAACCAAGCAATACACTTACGCCTAGCTGTAAGAAGTTCCGGTGACAGTGAAAATGTAATTTTAAAATACAGGATCATATCAGTACTCTATAAAACAATAGGGGAAGGCGATACAGGTATAGCGTGTCCGAGATATTTACTTCATTACCATTTTCTACTTGCAATAGGAGAAAGACCCTACTCTTCAGGTTTAAAAGGCAGAATCAAACAATATCTTGAAGGAGGCGGTCGTCTGACGAAACCAAGGGGTGCCAAGATAACATGTAAGATATCTTCAGACATAACATGTTAATTTGATACAAAGACAAAAAGACTTTTGCAGATTATATGTTGCCAAGAGTGGCAGTAGGATTGTATCCCACCGATACGAGGAATCTGCGTGGCACAACTTTATTTAGGGTTCAATTATGCAAACGTTAAATAACCTATATATAATAGTTAGCACATCGGTAAAGGGCATCTGCTCGCTTATAGAAAAAATGATAAAAGTACAATTTAAATTCATCGGTGATTCTAGAGATGATTTACCCTGTACAAGATACATCTGTCGTGTTCATTTTCTTTACGTGAAGTCAGATGTAATAACAGTTACCACAACACAATACGCATCTTACATGAAATTATCAAAATACTTTATTTCAGATATGCAGTCATGAAGAAGTGTTGGCAGCTAAATCAAAATGACAGACCAACTTTTAGAAGACTAGCAAACGAAATCGATGCAATCCATTGTGACCTTACAGTAAGTAAAGGAACTATTGTTTACGTTTGACAAATTACGATCATTTAAAGTGGCACTCCAACTTGGTAACATTTTAGAACACATTTTTTTAATACCAACGGTCGATATTTGACGTGGCGACTGCGCGCGGATCACGAGATATCGATAAAAACATGTCCTCAAAAAAGTAAAAGTTTGAATTCCGATGGCCCACCTAAATTCAGCTTCCGAACATCGAACATTCGGCTCTGGGGCCATTGTCAACCAAGCTATTGAGTACGAGTCTACGCTAATGCTGCTGTACGCAACTGACAGTACCACCATGTCGGTGATCGGTCATGCCACGTGGGGAAAGCCGAGTCTTACTGACTCGGAGAAAAAACGGGAAACAAAGTTTGCTGATTCCATCAGAATTCTCATAGGTGACTAGCACAGATACATGCGGTTGATACATAGCGGCCGCCGCGTGGTATCAACGCATACGCACGCGGCGGCCGCTATGTATCGAACCACGCGTAATTGTGTGGCAGCGACAAATGTAGTCATCAGAAGCGGCCAATATTTTACACGTAAAACTGATATCTATGTGCTATTGGTTAAAATATAATAGAAGTGAGTGAAAATAATAAAAACGACAAAACTACGGAGAAGTTTAAAAAAACATACCAGAAGTGAAGGAATAATGCTTTATATAAAGTCTTCGCAGTGTGAGGTAAATTGCGCCGTTCGAACTTATTATGGACTCCCTAGAATATCGTAAATCAGCACAACAACAAACCTTCGGGGATTCCGGGTCATAATCAGAAACGATCGTAAAACTTCGGGATGTGAAAAATACGCTCGGGAAGTGACATGCTTTTATCGATATCTCGCGATCCGCGCAATCGTCACGTCAAATATCGACCGTTGGCATTAAAAACGGTGTAAAGCAAGGTGGTATTTTACCACCAAAGCTCTTTAATATCTATATTGATAATTTGAGTGTTCTCTTATCAAACTTGAATACTGGCTGTAATATTGGTTGCATTTTTGTTAATCACTTAATGTACGCGGGTGATATCGGCTTGATTAGTCCTTCTGTCAAAGGTACACAAAAGTTAATAGATCCCTGTACTCATTATAGTGATATTCACGAAATCATTTTCAACAGTAAAAAGACTAACTGTATGTGCGTTTTTGCGAATCACAGTAAGATTCGGCGCATTCCATGTGTATATCTGAACGGGTTTAAATTAACCTTTGTTGTTAAGAAAAAACATCTAGGGTTCGTGTTAACTGACCATTTCAGAGATGATGATGACATTGAGTGGCAGACGAGATATTTTTACGTAGTAGCGAATATGCTAATGAGAAAATTCCACATGTGTACTTTTCATGTTAAATGCATTCTATTTAAAGCCTATTGTTATCAGCTGTATGGGGGACCAATAAGGAATAGCTATTCTGCAAATGTCTTGAGAAAATTGAAAGTTGCTTACAATATTGCTGCACGACTGTTATTGGGTTATGAGAAACGGAGCAGCGCGAGTCTAATGTTTGTATCTAACAGAATAAGCAACTTTGATGCTCTTCTGAGAAATCAGATTAACAGCCTGAGACAAAGACTTTTGAAAAGTAGCAATGCAATTGTACGAAATGTATGTAAATCATTGTATTTCAACTCAGAGATGGTAAAACACTGGAATAAGTTACTCTTTGTTTAAATGTCTGTTTAAAAAGAAACCCATTGGATTATGTATGTAGATATAATCAATTTTTCTATCTTTTCAACCATAATTTAATTTTGTAACTGAATTTTCATACTATTGCCTTATTTGACTTTTATATGGACGCTCAAGTCCGAAATAAAGATATAATTATAATAATAAAAAATACCGTCAAGGACACTATGTGCTCACATTCGGTTTGAATTGGTCCATTCAAGAAATATTTAAACCAGGAAAAACAAGAATGACAAAAGCAAATAAGGTCTCCAACTTAGGTACTGGAGGTCATCTTTAGGAACATGCATATCAACTTCTATAGCAATGGGACAAGCAGATCCTAAATACATAAGCAAATGTCAACAACAAAAAATAGACAGAGAAGGCTTGATAAAAAGAAAAGGTGGGAGTGGGCAAAAACATGTACAAGGGATCTGGTATAAAAGTAATGCTACCTCATCAATCTTCTAGACCCTACCCCCTCCTGAATATCAAATGTTCCACCACTTGGTATTACATAAGGCCAGCTGCCCAAGATGACAGGAAATGTATTTACAACCTTGGGGATTTTTTAATTAATCATTCTAATGTAAACAGCACTCAAGTTAGTCACAGATAGTGAAATGCCTTCCACTGTGGGCGGTGATTACAACATCTGGAATTATCCTGGATCCAAATTTCTCATCAGTTCTTGTATGTCTTACATAGAAAAGTTGCAAAAATTGGTCCGCAATGAAAAATTCACCTCAGCTTTGTTTTCTGGATCAAATTTTCCTACAAATTGATACCAAATATGACAAAATTATGTTCACAGCCTTCGAAACTGTCTCACAACATATCCTGGGTTGGTGTAGGTCATTTAAGGTCACAAACTGAGAAAATTACCTAAAATATACAAATTTGGGGGTTTTCCAACACTTTGAGCAGAAAATTTATCTAATAACATCCCTCAGGACTTTATACCAAATTACAAAGCTATCAAACAAGTAATTTTGAGAACAGGTTTTCTTGAGCAAAAATGACAATATTGTCTTGAAAATACAAATTTGTATATTTCAGGACAATTTCCACATATCTAACTATTGTCATCTCTGTACATCTGTGTACCAAATATAAAAGCTGTCTGTCCAGGGGCTTTAAAAAGAAAATACTGTTAAAGATTTTTTGACCAAAACTGACAAAATTGCTCCAAAATAGTATTTTTCCCAATTTTGTCATAATTTCAACAAATTAGAAGATTAACACCCTTGCAAACATCCAACCAAAATTTGACAGTAATTGGGCTGGCAGTTTCAGAGAAGAAGAATTTTACTGAGAATGAGAAAAATCACCAAAAAATTCAGCAAAAATACAAAATTAGGATATCTTCACAATATTCGTAAAACTGTATAAGGTTCACCTAAGGTACTTGCACACAAATTTTCAAAGCAATCAAAACAGCGGTTCTTGAGTTATTGATTCTTGATCATTTTCACATTTTGCAAACTCATTTGCATAATTTTGGCAACGCAGACTTCATTTGAACAAAATCCCATCTATAGCCCAGGATGCATCCACACACCAAATACCAAGCTGAAACGTGCAGCGGTTTGCGTGTTTTTGATGTTGACGGACATACTGTACGTACATACATACATACATACATACATACATACATACATACACACATACATACAGACGCCATCACTTCAGCTTATACGATAACCTCACATTGGTATAACCAAATGTGAGCTAAAAATGTGTTTTAAAAATGTTGCAATGTGGGAGTGCCTCTTTAATAACTTCAGTTTTTATTTTATGTCACTTAAGGTTCCAAGACAAGAAATTGACCTTTTTAAGCTAACGATTCTCTAGTGGTTAATAAGCTCAAAACCCCCGTAAATTATATATTTTTGGAAAGCCTAGATATAGGGGAACATTTTTTAACCATAGGGTCACCATTGTTTACATAACTATCACGAAACAGGTAATTTGCATAACCTTTCAAAAATCGGTTTTCCCTATATTTGTTTCAATGCTTTGAGATATGTGGCTGAAATTTGTGTGAGTGCAAGCTGTCCTAAGGATCTTTCAAAGCGTGTCTCAGAATTTTTTTAAACCTTCTTAAGCAATTTTTATGCCCGAAAAACTTCCAGAGCAGTGAATTTAACCCTAGTTAATTTCTTTAAAATTCTGCTAATAAAAACTAGGCAAGATATTAAAAATCTGAGACACTTTTTGGAAGAGCGTTGTGACAGCTTGCATTCCAGAAAGTTTGAGTCAGATATTTTGAAGTATTGAGACAAAACATAGGGAAAACCGATTTTTGAAAGGTTATGCAAATTACCTGTCACGTGATAGTTATGTAAACAATGGTGACACTGTGGTTACCAAAATGTTTCCTTATATCTAAGCTTTCAGAAAATGTATAATTTACGGGGTTCTGAGCTTATTAAGCACCAGAGAATTGTTAGATTAAAAAGGTCAATTTCTTGTCTTGGAACCTTACACGCAGTCTGAGAACAAGCACTTTATAAACGAGGGCAATTTAGTAATCTATTCAAGCAGAACGAGACAATGTAATTACTAATTTAATAATGTTTAACTCTTTATCAGATCATGTCATAAATCAAGGTAGGCATAAATGAATAAAAACATACCGAACAATATTCGAAAAAGTCAAAAACCCGCGACAACGATCGATGTTTGCTGCAGAGGCGATATATCGTGTGATTCACTGACCATTTTAAATACTCTTTGTTTCTAATTTTGCGTTGCGATTTTCTTTCAAGGACCACGATGATTATGACGATGTCGAAGTCGGGGCCCAACTGCCTGCAGTGGACGGCTATGATGACATCACAGTACACATTCCTTGAAATCAAAGCAGGCAAGAAAATGACCGCCTGACGGGAGCAGACGAATTATGGCCGGGCATGTGAACTTTTACAGTTACAGTCTTGATGCTAAATAGAGACACTTTAAAGTTTTTGTTTGTTATAGTCTGCGAGGCGTTTGGGAAGTATACATAAAAATATCCCAGAATTATCAGGACAGGCTTTGGCCGGCAACGATTGTTGATTATTTCTATCGAATTGCTTCCACTGATACGACACTAAATTCTCTTTTTAACTTGTGCGTATGAACTTGAGACTCAAGACATCGACATGAAAATATTAAGCGTTTCACAGTCAATCTGAGAATGATAAAACATATCATACTACGCTTATTAAGCTATTGAAGCAAAGTTTCTTTCCATAAATTATCAGTGATATTCACGTGGTAACCGTTTTGACTTCACATGCATTTATCTGGCCACAGAAGATGGTGTTGGGAGACAGAGACTTTTCGTGCAATAGAAGCAAATTTCCGGCAATGTTCTACAGCAAAACAGGATGACTTTTATTTTCCATAAAGGACCTCTTTACTACCGTAATGCTCCAAGGATTGAACATTTTTATGTACATTAGTACCTACTAAAATTTATATCTGTCAAATATAAATGTTCATATTTTACGAGAAACTGAATAGAAACGGCAAACTGATTCATATTATACTTTCTGAACGTTTCCTTTAACTACTTATTCGTTAATATTCAAAAATTGAGGTCATACATAAAAGTCCGAAAATTTACCTACTTTGGTCTTACAAGCTATACTGATAAATGTTTTGTAAGAACAAACAGAATTGAATGTTCAAGGTTATCGTCAGTAAGGAGATTATCGATATAGACTTACATGTTTTAAATGTAAAGAAAATGAAAGATTTCAAAAACCTTTTTACCTCATTTCACTAAACTACTACATCAAAATAGTCTCAACCATAACACCAGAGCTAATCATTGTCAATAAATTTTGAAAGTTCCAATAACGTTGATACACATGTGTAAACATATTCCATAATAGTTTGATTTTCACATATCCTATACTTATCAGGCAGGTATAGTCTAACTGTATATTAAAACAAATAACAAAACCAGGTGTAAAAATTATTTTTTATGTATACAGCCTCGGCAATTTTTTCATTCATTTCAGCTATAATATTTGAACACATTGTATTTCTTAGTGTGTATCCTTTTTAACGTTTCAATCAACATAGTCACACATGCATATCTTATGCCTGAAATATATTGAATGATTTTTGTCGCATGTTTACTTTATCAGTTCCGTAGTAACTTTAGTTTCAGTTTGTTGATATTTGTAATTTGAACAATATTACTTAGTGTATTGTATTTGTATATGAAGTTTTGTTCGAGGCAGTGTGCAGGACGATCCTCAAACGAGACTTCGTGGTGGGTTCACAACAAGTGTTGGCGTAGAATTATACGTGTGTTTGTCTGTGTTAGTGCAGGAATTATTGCTGCCAACATTTGAGTAGGCCGTTGATCGTTGCATAGTAGTATCTGTGTTGTGTGACCAGCTTCTGACTCAATTATAAAGCTAACGTTCAAATTCCTATGTTATTGTTTGCTGTTCTTTAATGGTTGAGACGTTCGACGGTCTTATTTCAAAATGTCGCCACTGAAACAAATATTGTTAATCGAATTTTAACACCTGCCAGAAACACGATATAAGCGTACGTTATGATCATATGATTAAGAGTGTATAGAGCTAAGAATCCTTCTATTCTGACTGTCTGTCTGAATATTGCAGGATGCATGAAACAAGAGTAACAGATACTCTTACTTTGTACTGGAAGAAATTTGTGTTATATATACACAGTTAAATTTCAACAGAATTTCTCTCCAATAAAGGGCACTACATGGTACCGGAAGCAATGCAACAGAGTGTCTCGTGGTGATCACGAGGCAGACTTCAACCCCATGTGATCTAAACAAAACTAGTTTATTTAACGATTTTCTTTCCGTGGGGCAAAAATGAAAACCATTTTCTGACCTGTTATCATCGAAGAATGGACAAAATGACACGACTGGTGTTTGTATGAACAATCAAATCCTAAAAACAAAACCTGAAATTATCACTTTCGCTTTGTGGTTGACGTGAACTACATGATAAAGTTCAAGGGTTTCATGTTGATCATTTCGAGGGGCGGTAATGCTACATTCTTAAGTTGCTAACTTCTCCGCATCGTTATCAAAACATTTGAATAACAACAGGGTACTTTATCAGAGCAGCTTAGTACACTGATGACGTCATTTGACATGTATGAGTGAAATATTGGCATCTAATCAATATGTCATAACCTTTGCAGCTGCGTTGATACATGCATCTGTTATAACCTGTGTGCTGGTGTCCACACATTGCCTGATACATGCATCTGTTATAACCTGTGTGTTGGTGTCCACACATTGCCTGATACATGCATCTGTTATAACCTGTGTGCTGGTGTCCACACATTGCCTCACTGAGAAGTGAAAATGTCAATACGTTGCTTACATATATTTGACGTGTTTGCATAACTATTTTGTCACATGGTTTGAGCAAGTTGCGCAAACCTCAGAACGCGTCTTGGAGTACTTCCGGAAATTTTGGAAAGGCGACATTTCTTCTAGCGATAGGATGATTTCGCCGATAAAATGCAATTTCGGTAAGTTTATGATAACAGTAACGTTTTTTACTGGTGGCTGACTTGAGATGCTGTAACACTGACGTAGGAAACAATTTCTGTAGATCTTGAAGTCTGTCTATGGCGTCTCTTTCACTTTAGTTTGTTTTTAAGATAACTGGACAGGTGTATTTTCTTAGTATGGATTTCCGCATGTGCATACGTTTCATTTTGCTGACCTGTAATATTAATGCTTTACTGAAGCACTGATATCAAAATAACTGTAGATATGATCCACGGAACTTAAGAATTTGATCCAAAATCATTTCCTCCTCTTTTCCTTGTTCCTGATTAATGTAGTCGTCGTACACTACCACATAGAGCTGAATATATAATCTAGTCAACGCATCCCCCATGTACAACTACATAAATAACTATGTTTGTGCATTCAGAGTCACTATTAATAACTTTGGGAATGACAATATAATATAATAAAGCTCATACGACCTTTGATGGCTGTCCGAAAATCAAATTGATTACACTGAACTACCGTGACGAAAAGGCAAAACAACCACCTGACATGGTCGTGCTTGGTGACCATAAGGACAATGAGGACATTAATAATAGATCAAGTATCTTCTATTCGGTAAATACAAGAAACAGAATTCCGTACAATAACATTCAACATTGTTGTCCATGTTTAACCCTTTACCGTACCTATACCGACCAGACTCGTATTTACTTTGGTCGCAGACTACTCGTCTTTCCCGACGACACCAGTATGCATTGTATTTGCTGTCAACAAACAGTTCATAGATTTGCCATAGTTGATGGTATAGACAGGGCAGAGTCTACATTTGTGTTAAAGTAGAAGTTGTCAATAGTAAGAGATTGTTCTTTAAAAGTTTGCAAATTTGTCAAATTTTGTCGATTAATCAACATTTGTTGTTGATGTGGAATTTATCAAGAGTGAGAGAATTTTCTTTTAAAACTTTGCAAATTTATCGAATTTTGTTGAATAATTGAAGCAAATTGGAATTACTTCAACAGACAGTTTTAATGACCTTCACATGACCTTCTATCCAAAGGCTGATATTCGGTGGTATGCAGTATTTAAAATTCAACAGTTTATTCCGAAAGCAATGATGTCCTTGCTTGAAAGTGAGAGAAAATTGCTAGTTGGTACAGAATTCAGTCAATGAGGTTGCCTGTTACAAAGGAAATTCAGTCATGATATCTCAATGTAAGGTCAGGCAGACTGAAAAGTTCAGCAGTTTACGAGCGCTCGGCAACCTTCGACCCTGGCAGAGGTTATCAAACTGCCGTGTATGGCAGTTACTATGCAGAATATACCTAGATGCCATCACTGATATTAAACTGAAAGAACACCTTAGTGACTGTCAGCTGAATAAATCCCTCTCATCGTTGTCAATCTTGATACTCACTATCCATGAATAATTCAAAGTCAGTCGTGTTAATTGTTGAAATTCTGTCAGAATAAAGTCGCTGTGACAGTCTTACTAAAGTGTTTACTGAATATATCGATCAACCCTTCATTGACATGTTTCTATCTCCGCATCAATACAAAATGTGTCGCTATCTTTATACCTTAGATTTTTCAAATCATATGAGTTAAGATGTGTCATTAGACAGTCTTCCATCAAGCAAATGTCCGTGGGATTGGAATATTAAAGAAAGTTCACTTAATACATGGCTGGCAAACTCTTCTTGTGCTCGTATCAAAATATGTGAACTACAGCAAATGAAAATTCATGACCCATTTAATTTACAGTGTTGAACACAGTAGTATTGGTGCTTTCATGGACTATACCTGTCATGAATCTTCAAGGTAATCGTATCTTTTGCTTTGAAATTTCAAACAATAATTATTTTTTGCCGTGTTTGGTGTACCGCTGTGCTTTGTAGTCTGCTTGGCTTGTCAAAAGTTGATTGTCAAGTCTACAACGATGGAATATTCAAATACTTAGGATTGCAAGTAATCTATACTGAGCATGCGCTCATCTCTTCAATTCAGTGTCTATCTCCTTCAGTAAACACACTAAGAGATAATTATTAAGACTTTGCGTAAATTGCAATTTAATGCAATATGTTAATTTAAATATCTATCTTTATAATCATTATGATATGTGATTTTATATCAATGGAAACATTGTAGAGTAATTCCTAATCGCAGAACTGGTTAACTCGATGAAGATGTTGTATGTCAGTTTTCTCATTTACATACGACTGAAATATTTCAGTAGACAACAATGTGCCTGCAGCTGATGCTGACCGAAAACCCCCTAATTTTGATGGACTGCCTTATGAAGGCCATGTACCAATCAATGCTCGTGTCGGTGATCACGTGCTGACAGTAGTGGCTCAGAACGACGGCGAGTTGGTGAGATTGTTGTTGTTATTATTATTAGTATTATTTTTTTATTTGCTTTTTTTTAAATTTACGATGAAATGCTCACAGTATTAGTGGTATCTTACGCAAGGCTATTAAATATAGAAATAACGGACGACGCGCTGACCATAAACGTTTATTTATGGGCAAGGGCGAGAGGAAAGCCAAAAATTAACGGGCGAGGCTTGCCGAGCCTATTAATTTAACGTTAATTTATTAATTTAACGTTAATGGTGAGCGCGGAGTCTGTAATTTCCATTATATTATCAAAGAACCCAAAAAACTGTCAAAAAATTTCCCACGCGAACGACAACGGGGCCCCAGAACTTGTCAGTGAGTAGTGCGGGCGCTGTAAAAACTTTGTAAATCCGGAGATTTTTTTTAAGTTTATATACTTGGCCCATAAGTGTTCCATTTTATTTTGTGGGTGATGATGATCTTTGTACAATTTACAATGTACGTTTTAGCTGAAAAGGTACGATGTTTACGATATTGTCCATATTCACGGGCACATAAACAAACCATTATTGCGTATTTGTGGTCGGTCACATCAGCTCGAGCAATTAAAATGCGACGGACAGGGCACGGTAATGTTATAAAGGAGAATAGAGCATTTCTCAGTCGATACGATAGGACAAAAACAGAAGGGCTAATTTTGGTTTTCTTTTAATTCTGAGTCTGCAACGATCGATGCAATCGCCATGGTAACAACCCCTATTTGCTCTAAAATACTGTTATCCTTTAAAGGGAACCTGCAATGCAAGCATAAGTTACAGCCTTCACGCTGACGACGATACATTGGCTCTCGCCCATTTTACAATTGATCCGTACAAGGGAGATGTATTGGTTGCCAGACGATTTGACGATGCAGAACACGGACAATGGCAAACTGATGTCTACGAGGTGAGTCTGCAGTCCCTCCACATCTGTTTGATAGATGAAACATTGGTAACGAATATCTTAGAGAATATGATAATTATGATAATTTCCAGACAATGGCTGACATTGCACGTTCTATGGTTTTAAGGGATCTTCTAAGGACATGACAATCTATTGATAAGCACTCAATATAGGGGATCAAATCGTACAATTTACTTTTATGCAGTCACCGCGTATCGCAACCGATGTTTTAGATATTTTTACGCGCTGTATGAAAAAAAGCTCTGCCCATTTCAGCAGCTGATTTTTCGAGATATCTCCATCGTCCAGAGCAAAATAAAATCAAAATGTGAAAAGAGTTGAATTAATACCGACCGTGGTTTTACTAGGGGCATGCTCCTCGTCAAACTTGGAGTTGTCATAAAGGTGTTTTTGAATTCGGCTGGCATGGACTTTTGACAGCGATATCATCAACTCACCACACTGTACGATGAGTCCTAATCATCGTTTTAAAATTCATGCTATGTGCGCTAATGACTGCATATTTACATTCAAACTATACGTTATCAATAATCGTATGAATATTGTACTTTGATAGCAAGGGAGCATGAGTGTTCGCAATCGACTTTCCGGCTTCTCAAAATTTCTCAAATTTGTATTCTATACACAGAAGTTTTTCACAGACGATAGTGAACCTCATTCAAATGTGGTTTCTTCGTATAACGTTTATCACCTTTTTCTCCCATTATATCCAAAGTTAAAATCATACAGATCAATTGCTGAGCGTACATTGGCATTTAAATGTTACATGCACTGATGCTTTTTAACTATCCAAAGGACCAAAGACAAAAAATGAACAATCATATTCATATCTTTCACTCCATTGTCATGGACACTAAATTCTCATATGTATACCACAGGTATACATAGAACTGATAACTGAAATGCTGAGTGGTGAAATATCTCATTACAAATTTATTAAGCAGATTTTGAAATGGGATATTTGCATTTGATATTTATATTTGATAAATCTATGTATAAACATGACAGAATGCCCTAAGACTGTAATATTAGGTTACACTGATGAAGATATTTTGCTGGTTGGCTATTAAGAGTCTAAGCACATAAATAAATAGATGTGCTGTAGTTATGGTAGAGTAGGAAATGGCAGGGACATTTTTGTTGTAGAATGTTACTCAAATCGAAGGTATCGAAAGACAGTTCGAAACTTTTCTGAATTTGAATTGGTTAATTTGTGTGTACTATTTTCAGTTTTTCGTCAGGGCAACCGATGATGGATGTTGGAGCAAGTACAGTGAAGCTCCCGTGAAAGTATTCGTTTGGGTTCAACCTATCTTTGATATACCTGGACAGATGTACAAGTAAGACTTAGACTTGTTTGTTCGATTGTTTGTTTGTTTGCTTGTTTGCATTCTTCTTGGTACCATTACGGAAGTGATATCGCCACAAATTGATGACGTCATGCCTGCCATAAACAAAGCATAGTGGTCCATAATTGCGGCACTAACTGCAATCGGGGAAAGATGTTATCCGATTGGGTGGCTGAATCTTTTCGTTATAACGAAATAATACAAATAGACTCCCTAAGTTGCTGTGAATTGTAACTATCAACCAATCAAATATAACCTTGCGAGCAAGCTGCACATCAGCAGACTGCAATGCATTGTGACTACCACTTCTGTAACGGTGCCTTCTCTTTAATCTGCAATACTCAGGTATG
This sequence comes from Ptychodera flava, assembly GCF_041260155.1. Classification (NCBI taxonomy): domain Eukaryota; kingdom Metazoa; phylum Hemichordata; class Enteropneusta; family Ptychoderidae; genus Ptychodera; species Ptychodera flava. The sequence continues at coordinate 199,421 of NC_091945.1, read as the reverse complement.
TTAATGCATGGGCATAGGCTTACATACATGTAAAATCAGTTTGAACATACTTTTTAATCAGACCTGGTCAGAAAATTGTGAAAATTGCCACAAATATGTTTCGCATTTGATTAAGTTGAAATTTATCATAATATATTACCTAAGTCGGGTCACGTGACCATAATCTGTTATTTTCCCGCCAAAATTGTATATTGCAAATAACTGAATATTCCAACCGCTAAACATCAAAATATTTAAAATATTATGACCAATTAATGTAAAATGGATGGGAACTTGTATTACAACTAGTGGCAGATGCAAAATTATTGAATTTTGAATATTAATTCTTTACAAAAAACAACAAATACAATATTTTTGACGTTTTACATGAATATTTTCAATATCAAAAGAAGTATAGATAGAGTTTCATGAGTGCCATGTATTTTTGAAAGAATATGATAGATGTTGTTTCCAAAAGTGCAAAGAAAATCAAGAAAATTTAACGGGTTACGGTTGGAATATTAAAATTAATAAAGACGTAAATTTTGGCGGGAAAATATCAGATTTGGTCACGTGACTCAACTCGTCAAGATTTAGGCAGACATTTTTTTAAAGAATTTAATAATTCCAATAATTAGGCCAAATATCAATCAAATCTGGTGTTTTTTAAAGATAATTGATCATTTTCTTACTTTTGGGCTTGATGGGTACAAACACCCATGCATTAACTTACTTGAGTAACCTAGCCTCTGACTTTACTACAGGCTGAATACTATTTATTTATTTATTTTTTATTTATTTATTTACACTTTATTTATTTACACTTTTACTGAGCGGCCGAGTTACTGAAATAGTAATTTTCATCGGGGCTCATACAATTTTCGAAAAAAGGAAAAAAATACATCTGTCAATACAAGAAAGCAAAAGTATACTAAAGGGGAACATTTCTTTTAACATATTCTTTCAGTTTACATTTGAATGTGTACAGACTATCCACCGCCGCGGACGCCAACATGGCTGTTGCCATCATAATATTTGTACATTCTTCATGAAGGCACTCACCTGCTCTTCTGTATTGCACTTATCGCTTGTTTTTGTCTTACCAAATCGTAGAGCTTTATTATGATGTTCACTTTAATATTCAATAAAAATTTCGCAGCATGAGTACAAGTCCTGTTGAAGGGGATGAACCAATGTCTTGGTGTGAAAAGATACCAGAGGCGTTTTACAATGGACCAATCAACGGATCGATGAAATACAGTATAACAGCCGGTGACGACAATGGTGAATATAATGGAACATTTATGTAACAGATCGATTTCTGATCAAAGTTTATCTTTGTTAATCGCACATCATCTTTCCGATACAAATATTTTAGCAGGAGGTATTTTGTACTTTGGCATCATGATTGGTGTTTTTCACGGTAACCAAGCAATGAAGATCACCTTTGACCTCAGACGACTGCCTCGACTCGTCTTTTACTAGTCCGAGCTTTGATAGAACTGTTAACATGAAATCACCAACAACATAATCACGAATAATCGTACCTCCAGACAACAGCAAAGCTAATTATCATGAACGCCTGCCTACAGATAGCGGTTGATACTCGGTGCACAATGTATCTATATACATCATTGCAATAAGTACAGGTCAAATAACGTTTATTGCAAACATCTAATTTCTTTACATGATATGGTATTTATCAGATCACTTCACAATAGATGAAGACACCGGAGAGATTTGTAACAAAGTGGAACTCGACAGAGAAGACATCGCTGAGTATAATTTACTGATTAGTACCTTTATAAAGAATGGTTCCAATGATATTTCAGCGAATAAAGAGTCAAGTGCTGCATCCCTTGGTAACTGAATTCAATTTATGTAGTTGTGCTATTTTTGTCAACATCATGGATCCATTAGCTGAATGTGAAAATGTGAAATTAACATTAAATTGAGAAAGGGAAGAATACAAAACCGTTATAATAGTTTATGGCATTTTTTTGCTCCGGAACTCTAAACACGTCAAAATTACTCATAATGTAATTTGAAATTCTGGGATAGTAGGATTAAAATATTATGGAAGTTGTATTAAGAATATCATCCTCTTATCATTTCATACAAACACAAAATATTGTGTCATTCTAGAAAGGATGGAAAAAGTAAACTCAAAGATTTCATTCGCCGATTATCATTAAAAACTTACAAGTGTATTCATATATTAGTGATATTGTTGAATCTTCGTTGAGACTTAATACGTTTGATTTTTTTCGCTTTAAGCAGCAGATCATTGTCAAGATCTTCTGCTGAGTGAACTATGTGTATTGATAAGGGTAGAAGACATCAATGACAATTCACCAAGATTCCGTAAAGACATCTACGCTATTGGCATTTACCATGACATTCCACCAGGAACCAAAATCATTAAAGTCACGGTAAGGGATACTATTGACAATTACGTTTAATTGTAATTAGAGTTATATTATCGTTTTTGTGTAGAAATCGTGAACCAGGGGCATGAAATTATAATTCATTCTAATTTTAATAGACGCGAAAATGTTTCACTAGTGCAGCGACATCAACAAACCCGTGGGTTGGAACTTGTGTCGAGTAAACGCATAAAAAAATTCGGAAATATTGTGAAGTCAACAAACTATTTCAAAAAACTTGGATCTATAAAAAGACATGTGATCGAAAAAGCAATCATCTCACATACAAGTTGAACAGGGACAAGAACAGGGTACTCTGATCCTAAAATCGCTTACAGATGCACATGCTATCTACTGTAGCGCCCTCAATATAATCCTCAGTAAAACATGGCTGGATACAACATTCCATTCACAATAGGTGGGATTCGTCACTGTCAGTGAGATGATTCTTTTACTTTTGTTATTTCACTTTTCATTTACTTTCTCTAATCCACCGACCTCTTCGATTATCAAGCAATTTTACTGAGTCAATAGAAATACATTTCCGTATACGATTTATGTAGAATTTATTTTCAATATCTGAATTTCTTCTAGGCTGATGATGATGATATCGGAAACAACAGTGCATTGCTGTACGAGGTAGAAGATAACCTGAGTCAGTTTGCAGTCCAGCAATGGTCTGGAATGATCTACTTAACTGAACAATTAAATGCCGATGAAAGTTCAACCTATGAATTCTTTGTGAAAGCTACTGACAACTTCGGATATGGACTTTCCTCGGCTAATGCCAGGGTTAAGGTAAAAAAGTAAACTCCTTACTTCACATTCAAAAGATTTTTCAGTGTGGCGACAACACTGAACTGTCAAATGGTTAAAACGTACACGGGCAAACATATTACCTTTAAAGTATAAAGAAAACAATTTCTCATCATGTAAAAAGTAGAGCGCGTTTCAGTGTATACAACTACCATTTTCTGATGTGAACTGGATGTTCTCACGTGGCTTACAAGGTTCCTTGCATAGTACAGTTCACAGAACAATCAGATATCTGACAGATCAATATCTGTAGCAGGTTTCATCAACCTTCGCACAGTACTTTCGGAGTTAAATCACTAGTTACAAAACCTCATTTAATATGCAAATGAGCTGTTTATTAACTTGACACTTCTCAATGTTTCATGGGACAATTAGATATCTCTCAGTTCAAGCAGTTTAGTACGTTTCATTAAATTTAATGCTGTAATTTCGAAGTTACATAACTAATTACAAAGTTTATTAAATATGCAAATGAGCTAGCCCTTAAATAGCTTGAAACTGCTCAGTGTTTCACGTGACAATTAGATATTTATAAGATCAATATCTGTAGCAGGTTTAACCAAATTTTGTGCACATATTTCAGAGTTATATCACTATAATTACAAAGTTCATTAAATATGCGAATGAAACCTGGATTAACTTCACACTACTAAATGCTTCACAACACAGTCAGATATCTGTCGGATCGGTGTCTGCAGCAAATTTCATCAGATTTAGTGCAGTGATGTCAGAGTTATATGACTAATTAGAAAACTTCATTAAATATTCAAATGAGCTGTTTGTTAACTTGACACTGCTCGATGCTTCTCAGTACAATTAGATATCTATTGGATTAATATTTATAGCACGTTTAACCAAATTTTTACTAACTACAGAATTATATCATTAATTACAAAAGTTCAATAAATATGCAAATGAGCAGATAATTGACATGACACTCACAGTATCATCATAATGTTCTAAGATTGTCATCAGTGAAAAGTTTCATAAAATTTTGTTCAGTATTTTTTGATATATGTCGACATTGTCATTAATGTTTCAATAGGAAACCATTTTATGAAAAAAATGATATTTCATAACTTCATTAATATGCAAGCATCGCCAACCAAAATCTAATCAATCTTGCCATTAGCATATGGTACCTGTATACCAAATTTTACTTGAATCCGTTGAGAGGCGTTCTTGAGTTACCGTGTAAACAGACATACATACATACAGACAGACAGACAGACATGTTGCTACGACACGTGAGTTAAAAATATCAATTTGTCAATACTTAATTTTATAACGTATTCTATCGTTGCTACCGAATTATTAGCACTCTGACTCATCATTAGAAAAGAGAAGAGAAGCTCCCCAGTTTCCAGTCTTATTGCGATTCACATCCCTGATATCAACAACAAAACTTTGGTACAGAATGCATTGTATACCTAGGCCTAGAATTGATTTACTGGAAGTTTTCAAATGTACATGTACAGTAATTTACTATAGATCTAGAAGTAAGAACTAAGCATATGCAATGTAATGTGTGTAAACGACAGGTGTCACTTATTAAACAGATGCGTACGTAACCATAAGCTTAGTGCAAATGTAAGTTTCAATGCTCTTGCCTGAGATTTTTTCCAACAGACAGGGAAACGGTATTTTTGCCAGATTGAGGCATAGTTGTTTTTAAAATGGGGAAAACAAGTCTTTCAGCGTCTTTTCAGGCGGTAAAAGATTGTAATAGGATACTGAACGTAAATTGTTGGCGATGACGTTCCAGAATCTTTCCCCTATTCCTCACTACGCTACATGCTACATACATGTATGATAATATCTTGTACTTCTTTTTGATCTTGATCTCGGTCACGTACTTTATTATTGTGTGTTCTTTCAAAAGATAATGACGACACGTATCAAAAACGCCATAATTATGACGTCATCTTCATCTGAGATGTACATCAAGCTGAACTCACAGGAAATAATCAGGTATGTTGGTTTATTGCGTCGTTGTCTTGAGTTAGTTCAAAAATGGTTTTCAGGAAAATATCATAAATAAAGACAAACTTGAATTAAAAGTTTACACTTGTAAGTTTAAGAGCTTTGAGAGTGTATTTGAAAGTTTTATTGTAAAACGCCAGATTTATTCTTGATTAATAGTGATTTGCAAGACCATCTACGACTCGACGTCGCCATTTTAATCATCGGCCCGTCTGTATCAGAAAACCAAGTCATCGACGTTGACCTGTAAGTATCAACATTATTGATGAATAGTCAAGCAATGAGTGTCTTCCTTTCATAAATACCAAAAGATATATATCGATTAGCAAAACTAAAGAAATGGCCAGAAATGTAAACTGCGTTTGCCGTGTTAAAGGGACACGATCAATGAAACCATCGCGAAAATGGATTAATGGCCATGACCATTAATTCATTTTCGCGATGGTTTCATTTAATTTGTCTAAAACCGGGGTCGAATATATGCATGGTCACCCATGTATTTAGTATCTTTCAACATGTCAAACAAAATAAGTAGTATCTCTTATCAAACAAAATTCATGAAAAATGGCCGACTTTGTCCCTTTTAATCACATGTTCACATACATACATATGTACGCTCAGTACGTAATTTACCTGTGTGTGTATGTGTGTGTGTGTGGTTGAAATAAATATGTATATGTGAATGTGTGTATATATGTGCTCGTCTGTCTGTCTGTCTGTCTGTCGAAGTACACATTGTTAATTTGTTTCAGTTTACATAATACAGAGAAGTTATGTTGCGAAGAACACATGCCATCGTTAAACATTGCCATGTATACTTTCAATCCATCTAAATCCTTGTATCATAAAACAAGGAAATGTGGCGACTTCTTATTTATGGAAATGTTAATTTATTTTTCATAACATGAATTATCTTTTTACCAGAACTGACGTTTGGTTTACGTGCACCTATCCTCAAACGCATACGGTTGTGGAGGGAGAACATATTATCGAGAAGTGAGTTGATTTACCAAGTTGACATATAAAGCCAGGAAAGCTTACTCCATTCTATAGTGTTCATCGATCAGAATTTAACGGGAATATTAGCTTTCTTTTGTCATGTTGTCTGAAATGGTCTTTTACCGAACAAAACATTTAAGGTATGCGTTACAAGTAGACTCCTTCAGTATTTCACATGGATGTATCAAATGAAAATTGCCTATGCAATATCCTTCCCTGTAGCAGATAGTTTTCTTCTTTTCTTCTGTCGACAGAGGGCGATATTTCACATTCAACAATTATTGTCACTGATTGACGTCATGAACCCTTTGAGCGCCAAGGTCAATTGTTTCCTTTGAAAAATGTACCTCAGTCAATTTTTTCAGGTTTTTGCCCGAATTTTGATAAAAGACTGTAGCCAATCAAATATAATGGTTATTGGGTCCACAATTATCAAATTTATTACAGAAAAGTTCAAAAAAATTGGTAAAATATTGTACTAAAGTTGTGATTGAAAAAATTACAGCATTCAAAGGGTTAGCCTAAAGTATGTTCTATTTTCAGTCCCTTGTCAGCCGAATTCGAATCAAAATGGCGCATAACGTCCACTGTCTTGGGCCATACCGGACGATGGCCAGTCTCTGCACCCGTCGACTGTGCATCAACCGCCGGTCTCATCGCCGCCCTTGTGACGGTCTTAGTTTTGCTTGTATTGGCGATAATCTACATCGTTTTAAGAGAAAGGTTTGTAAAGTTTGGAGCCGTCATTACTCACGGTTTGGATATATATATATATATATATATATATATATATATATATATATATATATATATATATATATATATATATATATATATATATATATATATAACACAAAATTACTTTAAGTAAAAAGTAATGATATCTGTGGATTAAGTTTCATGTATCCTGCAATCATCAGACAGAAGAAGTGTCTGATTACAAGATGCGTGAAACTTAAGTAACAGATATCATTACTTTGTACTTGAAGTAATTTTGTGTTGTTATTTATAACACTCTGCTTTAGCATCGAGCACTGTAATTTCCCACGAGGACATCTGTATACTTCGGTATATATGTATAGATAGATATATATATATATATATATATATATATATATATATATATATATATAATATATATATATATATATATATATATATATATATATATATTAGTGTCTCTGTCTCTGAACCAGCAGTTCAAGTTTGCAGCACGTTTTATAGATGTTCTTGCACCATAACTGAGCTTCAGCTTAATCTGTACATCTATGGCCTAATCAAATTAGACATAACAGTGGGGCAAGATGTTGAAGAGGATATAATCAGTGGTTAGCTTTGAAGTTTTATTCTTATAGCATGACAAAGTAACTTGTAAAGTTGTAATTTGGTATGTTATTGATGACATTTTTGTCCGCTTGGGAAAATTCATCAAATGGACGAATGGATCATAATAGTGACAAGATTAATATGCTAAACGTTGATGCTTCAAAAAAATGGTAAACAACAATCCTGTAGAGATTTTCGACTCGGTAAAAGTTGTATACCTTTGCTCATACAATTTCCTCATTATCCTTGTTCACTGGTAAGAAACTTAATGATTTGGACTAACTTGCATATGGATAGATTGATAGATTGATTGATTGATACATTGATGGATCAGACACCCTTGCACATATATACAGACATAGATATATAACAGGGGGTCACCCAAAATCTTGTTGAAGGCCACCAGGTTTCTCCTTGGGACAGGAATTTACTCAAATTTCGGTGTTTCAGATGAATTCCTCCGACCAAGGGCCATAAACAAGGACGGGTCTCTTACTTACTACTTGTCTCGCCCATTACATTTTGATTTATTGTATCTTGATTTGGGTTACTCTGAGAGGAATACGTAGTGTACGGTTTGTTCCCAGTTTATCCCCAGTCAAGGAGAGGAATCCGTACTGTACGGTTTGTTCCCAGTTTCCCAGTCGAGGAAAGGACCATCATTCTTGTTACTTTGTTATTTTCCAGACAAATGATTAATCCACCGTTTTTGAAATACTTGAGTCGTTCGTACGATCCAACACAGAGAGAAAATGGATATGAAATTGAAGTACTCACTCAGGTTGGTACTAATAAATACATATCACGATATATTCGCATTTACCTGAATCCTCAATAGTGGAAGCCATATTGCTTTTTTCTCCCATTTACCTTTAGACGAACAAGTCAATATCGTTAACTCACGTCAAGTTCTAAGGTTGTTCGTCAGATTTATCTCAAACAAAACGACAACATCGTAAAACTATCAAAGGGCAATTTCAAGAAGAATTGATGAAAATCATAAACTTCAGAACGAGCTTTGTTTATGAGAATGTATGCTCTCTTCGCATTTTATAGCCTGCTACCCAGGAGCACCACGCAACTTTGATCCAGCTCATGAACTGAAGAGATCAGACATCACAGTGCTGCACAAACTCGGAGAGGGTAATTTTGGTACCGTGGAAAAGGCAAAACTGGCAAATCTTGCCGGACAGAGAGGCGCCATTGATGTCGCAGTGAAATCCCTAAACCGTGGTGTTGGTAGATTTTGAGGATTTTCTGAATGGTTTTATTGAAGTGAAATTTTCGTTTTTTTTCATTTCAATTTTATTGTGGGATATTTTACACCAAATGCTTTGGTTTTGTTTCAGCAATCTTATTTATATTCATTTTTTATCCTGACAGAAACGGAAAAAGCGAAAACTGAATTCGAAAAAGAATTGAAAGTGATATCTTCACTCGATTACCATCCAAATATTATAGCTTGCATCGGATTCGTCACTGTTGGAGGTAATGTAAACAGGCATCAACTTGGGTTACTATCATTGACACACACATTCTGGGTACCCTGTCATCTTATCTCATTTAGCAGACATGTTGATGTCACTGTGCCATGTTTACATCGTTTTCATTTGCTTCCACACCTTTTTTGCGATGTAAGAATGTACTTAGTTCTTAGAATATATATATATATATATATATATATATATATATATATATATATATATATATATATATATATATATATATATATATATATATATATATATATCAGTGGCTTGGTGTCAGTTCAGGCAATGTATAGTGCTCGATGCGTTTCCGCAGGGCATATGTATTGCTAGACGTAGAACTTGTCGTGATTACTCTACAGACTGTTTCATGCGCTTGGCAATCGTCAGGAGTCGATTGACGATTGCCAAGCGCATGAAACAGTCTGTAGAGTAATCACGACAAGTTCTACGTCTAGCAATATATATATATATATATATATATATATATATATATATATATATATATATATATATTATTTCAAGTACAAAGTAATGAAATCTATTACGTAAGTTTCATGCATCCTGCAATCCTCAGATAGAAGATCTGAGGATTGCAGGATGTATGAAACTTAAGTAATAGATTTCATTACTTTGTACTTGAAGTAATTTGTTTATATATATATATATATATATATATATATATATATATATATATATATATATATATATATATATATATATATAACACAATTCAAGTATGTTACTTAAGATTCATTAATCCTGCAATCATCAGACAGACAGATAGGACTAAATTATCTTAAGATCTTCATTTTCATTTCCATGGTTGGGACGTGCAATTGTGGTGTATTTTAATTCACAACATAGCAGTGAGTCTTTTGGTTGCCTATTATATACACCCATCATTGTATTTCAGATCCGACGCTGTTTGTTTTTGAGTTCGCACCGGAAGGAGATTTGTTAAACTATCTTAAAAGGAAGAAAGTTGATGGTATATCTCAAGAGAAGCTCGTCAAATTCACCCTCGATGTCGCAAAGGGAATGGAATTTCTTTCCTCCAAGGCAGTAAGTATTTTTTCCAACGCTGCAATAGATATATTTCCGGGTTGTAGGCATTTATTTTGGTTACGTAACGATCGTAGGCGGTTTATTCATCTGAAGGTCGCTGTGAACATTTGTTAATACATACTGGCAGGTGTCACCTAATATGGCTGTTGAGCAACCGTTTGAATTTTTTGCCAGGAATTACTGCTTCTCTATATTCTGCAACATTTCCTTTCAAGTCGGTTTATGAAAACTAGCTCTATAGTTTATATCCTCATCAGCAATGCAGTTTCGATTTGCTACATCCTGAAGCTCTTGACAGAAACGCCTGGACCCTCATCTACATGTGATACATAAACAAGACAATTTTTCTTTATGTTTCCTGTCATATTATCAATCGTACAAGATAATGACTCCGATATATTGATTTCAGATCATCCACCGTGACTTGGCGGCCCGAAATGTCCTGGTCGGAGATAAAGACACGTGTAAAATCGCTGACTTTGGTTTGTCTCGTTTAGGCGAGATCTATGTGAAATTATCAGAGGTAATTGCGTAATGCGGCACACTTTTGTACAAAACAGGATGAGAAATAATATTCCTGTGGCAGGCATACGGCAAACATCAAAGTTTAATGTATTCGACTTGCTCACATTGAGTGGCATTACATGCACGGAAGCTCTGCTGACGGCTTGGTGTATACAGAAAGTTTCATTAGGGATACAGCAGTTAGTAACGACATGCACGTATCATGTTTATAAATACAGCAGGTTTCATGTCTTAGGAAGGTAGCATATATGTTGTCAAAGGACTGCTGCAGGTCTGGTTTACCATACTGCTATCTTTAGTGGTCATATATTCCTGCACAAAACCTGTACGTGTGATAAAACCATCTATGCACTGAGTCGATGAAAATCTGATGGAATTTGCGAGAGAAAGACCAACGTTATCGAAATTTATTTATTTGTTTTCGGGAAATTCGACTTATGATTTACAGGTTGGAAATTTTGCATTTTGATCTTTAAAAATACATTCCGCAAAGCAGACTCATATGGTTTCCCAGTTTTCAGGAAATCATAGCCACATTTTGATATAATTGTTTGCCAGGATAAGATTCCGATATACTGGACTGCTCCTGAGTGTCTTGGCGATACTGAACCAACGTACAACACCAAAACAGATGTTTGGTCTTTTGTGTCGTCATGTGGGAGATAATGTCACTTGGTGAGTTATATTCCCTGACCTACTGGTTGTGAAATGGTGATTTCTGACGTTTGCGAATTCTATGAAATACCAACAACACTAGCTTTTTAAGTTTCACTTGGTTTTCGTTGCTCTGTGACTGTATCATATTCTTATCCAGCTTACACATAGTTCGTTCACAGAGTAATTCTCTAAAAACTGCACAGAATCAACTGAAATTAAGCTATTATAAACTTTTAAGGAATTGGTGTTCGCTTCATATGGCCGCATCCAACGACGGGGGCAATGGTTCTTACAAAATTTATCGTCATGGGAAGGTTGCTGCTTTAGCCATGTCAAAGTCAAGTGATAGCACATTGATAAAAATACTATATTCGGGTACCTTTCAAAATATCCCTAAAAGTTACGTTCAAACTCCTTTACAAGTTTAATAATGAAGCGGACTGATCTTTGAATCTGTTACTGTCTTTGTTTTTCATCTCTTAAGGAGACAGACCATACTCTGCCGGCTTGAGTAGAAGGATCAAATCTTTCCTTGAAGGAGGTGGTCGTTTGAAAAAACCAAACGAATGTTCTGACCGTGTGTAAGTTTGACTTTTATTCACGAAAGAAGATCTAAGTGCATAAAATTGCGCTTTATCATCCGTGTCTCTATTGTCATGTTAAAAATCAATCAAATTGCACTGGTACAAAGACTTGAGAGTTTATCGTCTATGAAACGTCTGTAAAAATTGCTAACAATTTGAAAACAGGACTTAGCCGTTACTCAATGGTGTCATGCTACATGTGTCCCCTGTAGCAATCATCATCACCGTCGTCTAATGATTGCTACAGAGGACACATGTGGCGTGAAAATCAGAGTAACGCGGCGCCTAATTACTGTCTTCTACTTGTTATCAATTTTTACCGTATATAAATATATAAATAAAACCTTATTATTGACTAGCGATATACGTAAACAATAATACTGAAAGTGAAAGGTTATTCACAAAATAATGGCATTTATGTCCGAGTACACCGTGCAGGTGGGAGGGGGCGGGGGCAATACCGAAGTATACAATGCACCAGGTAAGATGTATTGAGCACCTTTTAGTTTAATTTTGCCAGTAAAAGTGGAAATTATAGCGTTTTGAGGAAGCCCGTCGTGCATTAAATTGAACGACAACGAGCAGATTGGGAACGTATTCTTAACAAAACGAAATTTCAGAACGAAATTTCACACCGCGCAGCGCATTACACGTGGTAGAAATTGTAGTTCAGCAGCATAATTTTAGGTAAATTAACAGGTTTTGGACTGACCATTATTTACTTCGCGATGTACTGAACGTTTAGATGTATGTTTTCTGTAAATATGTAAAATCTTTTATTTTTTCTACTGTGCTGATGTACAACTTAGTTCCGTGCATCTTGCATGAATTTAGGACGCACTTACCTCACATGGACAACTTACCCGATACACTTCACTGCAGCCGATCAGTCGAGTTACATTTGCTCAGGTCTTCATATTTTTGCTTCTGCGACTTTTCAACATATACTGTGCACGACCCTTTACTGTGTTTCAAACCATTCATAATATTCCTCACGTGACACAAAACAATCACACCATTTAATACCTTAATTTACTAGCTATCTAGTCATGAAGAAGTGTTGGGATTTGGATCAAAATAACAGACCGCATTTTATAACACTGGTTGCTGAAATTGAAGATATTCTCGCTGATGTCACCGTAAGTCTGTCGTTAATAGCACTCTTGATTTTCTAGATTTTGGTGTCGTTATTTCTTGCAAATGTGTTTTGCCTTTTATTCTTCTAGTATGTTGACGCAAGATTATCGATTTGTAGGAACAGAGGAAATAAAATGCGGTTTTACCATGTCAAGATACCATTAAACCCGTCTTCGTGGAAATTTCTGAGAAAATAATAACCATGGTCCTTTATCTGCCATTATTTCAACTTCCTTAATTCCATCTAAGCACTAAAAGAAAGATTTTCACATTAATTATGGTCTTGTGATTTGCATACAATTTTGTCACTTGTCAACTCGAGTAATGAAATTTCAGCGATTTAAAACGGAGTTGTTTACTTTAAAGACAACATTGTTTTTATCCTGTAAACTTGACTGACCTGTGTGACTAATTTGAAATTTACAACCGTGCAAAATTTACATCTTGCCCAATTACAAAATAAAGTAGTTTTAAAAATGTTCCTGCGGTAAGTTTGAGAATACCTTCTCACATTTACTTTAATTGCAATTTTCATGTAATGATTTATGTTTAATCAACAGTCTCCTAAGTTTCCACCGCCTCAAGAACTGAAGAGATCTGACATTAAACCAATCTGTGAACTCGGAGAAGGAAAATTTGGAACCGTTCAAAAAGCCACGTTGGAAAACCTTGGAGGACAGTTGGACACCATCGAAGTCGCAGTCAAATCGCTCAAACTCGATTCTGGTAATGAAAGTATATTTTTTTGTTTGTGACTGTACTGGCATATCTTGATATTTCATACAACGGGAAGATTTTTTCAACGGAGATATTTTTCTATTCTTACTCCATAGAATCGTACGAAGCGGTGTTTGCGAAGGAGTTGAAGGCGATTACGTCACTCGAACACCATCCCAACGTCATCGCTCTGATCGGTTACGTCACTGATGATGGTAAACGACAGTTTGTATTTCCGAGTTGTTCTCATGTCACAATTAGTGTAATTGAAATTATTAGAGAACGACTTTTATTGAGTCTTAGAAGTCTTAAATAAGTCTATAACATTAATAATAATAATATATTTATTTCTTAAAAAAAACGCATTCCAGAAACGTTTCAGTGCGCTGAACACAACTGTTTGAAAGATACAAAAAACAGCGAAACTCGAAAAACTACAATTACGAGTAAAGTTTTAGTAAAAGATGGGTCTTGAAACATCGTTTAAAGATGTAACATTTTTGGCGCAACGAATCTCTGAAGGCAGTGCCGTGCATTCCACAGCAAAGGAGCACGTACCGAAAAAGCTCTCTGAACGTAGGACTTATTAAAATAGACGCGAGGGGGAGTTACATGCGCTTTTTCAGAAGATCGCCGATTTCTGTTCGGTACATACAGTGTCAGATTGATTAATTATACATTAATGTATCTGCTGAGAAGTTTGCTCTCGAAAATTAGGCATGGCAATCCAACCATAGATTCTGTAGAAACAGAAAAGCAGAACATAGTTTTTTATTTGGATAGAAGAAAATTGTAGTAACCAGCAATCTCTTAGAAGAGTAAGTGTTCACAATTAACTTTTGATTTGCATAGAAGTTTGCTACATGATCCGATTGTATATTTGATGAATTCATTCAGATTCGGCCATCCCGATCCAGTATATGCATCCCATGAAATTGTGTGCTTCGATTTTAAAAAAAACGCAATCTTGTTCTCTCAAGTTTTTCAACACACTGTTGATGTTGCATAATGTTAGCATAGTGCTAAGTGCCAATGTGGCGATCATGTATTTCAGATCCGATGCTTCTTGTGTTCGAGTTTGCCCAGAATGGCGATTTGTTGAAGTATCTTAGAAAGAACAAAGGCGTCGGTATCAAGCAAGACAAGTTGATGAACTTCATTCTTGATGTTGCCAAAGGAATGGAATATCTTTCCTCGAAATCAGTAAGAATGATTTGTCAATAATTAATGTTCACATTCTATTTGTGATGTCAGTTCGATTTGAATAAGATAAACAGGTATCGACGGCTTAAAATCGAGAAAACCAACGCAAGTTCGCAACTGTAAATTTGATTTTTATCAGATTGTGGTAAATTTGCAATAAAAATGAGAACTTGGTGAAGTTTTACTTTCCCCGGAAAAGGACAAACCTATTGAGGCAAGAGGTATCTATTAGTACGTGTGCGACTGGAAGGCAATTTATCGGTGACTTCAAATATGATCAGTTTCAATAGTTATAACTACTGTACATTAACTTCACATTAATAATTTATGTACTATCGTATTCACATTGCAGATTATACATCGTGATTTAGCAGCTCGCAATGTCTTGGTAGGAGAGACAGAAATTTGTAAAATTGCAGACTTTGGCTTGTCTCGGATCGGAGAGACTTACGTAAAGCTTTCCGAGGTATTATCAGCATCTTTAATTTTGTTTGTGTTTATTTTGTTCACACAATTTGTCACGCTCACAGAACATTATGTATAAATATGACTACAGCACGTCACTGGAAGTACATTGTGACACAGTCTAGCGTTAATTCATTCATTTGAGACAGAGCATCGTATGCCTTTACAAAATGCGTTTAACAGTCCTTATCAAAAGTAAGTCTGAGAAATGCAGAAGTTGTCTCTCGTTACTCTTGCATCTTATGTTACATATTTCGAGAACAAAAAAATCGTGGTGTTTCCTTGTGTCCTGTGTATGTTGATAATTCTTATGTGCGCTGATTGTCCATATGCATGCGTACATGTGTACAAACAAGCGTGTACGATACGTGAGTCCTGTAGATACGAGGTTAAAAATGAACAATTTCTAGCTGTATTAATTGACAGTATTACATATTTCGTCTTCCTTAAACACCACTCATATACATGTAAAGCGTAACTTGTTATATTTTATAAACCGTTCCACGTTTTCTCTTTCTCGCTCGCAGGACCAAATTCCCATTTACTGGACTGCTCCTGAGTGTTTAGATCAGCAAGAACCAACGTACAACACCAAAACAGATGTCTGGTCTTTCGGTATTGTCATGTGGGAAATTATGTCATTCGGTGAGGGTTTTTTCTGTCATCGTGCAAGAGCCGATGCTCGATAAAAAGAAACGATTTCAAGTTCAATATCGTGTCATTCAAATGAGCGATGCTATCAAATGAGCAGTCCCTTTCCTGACATTCCCTGACATTTCGAGGACATTCAATTTTTATGTCGGCAGTAACGTTACAACAAAATAGTACACTGTTTTAGCAGTAAGATGCGCGATTTCTCTAATAAGAAAATAACTCTGTTTTCTGCAATATTCCACCTGTAGGCAGCCAAGTCCTGCGGATTTATTTATTCATTTATCTATCCATCTATTTATTTTGGTTGTATTGTTTATCATGATCATGCAAAACACTTCTGTCAGTGGCTAAAAACACGTTTTCAAGATGTGATATATGCTTTCTTGGTTCTCCGTCACAATACACATAGCGATACTCATCTTTATATGAGGAGAACATTTCTCCGGAGTCAATTTTTTTTCTCCAGAAACTATTTTCTGCAGTGATAATTGGGCTTCAAAACAACTATTAATGAATACTATCACACTATTCGTCAGTCTTCCACTTACGCAAATTACTGAGAGAGTATGGAATAAAAAAGTGTTTTGCTGAATTTCTGAAAGATCTGTCACTACAGGGTTTTTTCCTGTTTGTAACAATCTTTTCAAATTCGTGGCTGGCAACTCTGCTGTTTCTGCACAGTTAAGGTGAAGTACTACGAATTACGTCAAAATTAAGTTGTGGTGTCATTTTCTTGAAACTTTGCACAAATATTCTTGGAAGTTGTGCAAGTGCAAAAATGAAATAAAAAATGGGGGGTCACCACGCTTGTTTCCATGGAAACGGACGTTAAAATGGCGTCGTTAGAAATAAATAAAAATGATATAATTCACTTAAACTAAAGAAAGCAATCATAAAACGCTTAGCAAATGAGTTAATTTTAATAAATACCAAGACTTAAGATCCATATCTATCTAATGTATAGTTTTCATGATGTTTGTGAAGAAATTTTAACATAAGTATCGATTACAAAATGACGATATCGAAATTATATCACTACATATTTTCGAACTTTCTTCCTGTCGCTTTGAATGGTGTCATTTTGACCAAACTTGGCGAATAAACTCCTGAAATAATACCATTTAGTTTACACTTTTAATAAAAGGGTGTCACCACGCTACTTTTTACAATATCTCCAGGTGAATGGGTAATTTGCGCCATATAAATGGGAGAGAAATGTTAATTTTTCGCTCATATTGAATAAAAACCAGCTTCCTAGGGGTCAAAATATGACAAGGTTATAGGTCACATGTATTTCTAAGACACTGGGTCAAAAAATAAGGTAAAAGCACAATTTCAACAATGACAGGTGATGTTAAATACATGCGCTACAAAATAACCAATTTGCGGCAGGCTGGAGTTAAATCTGCGCAGAAACGTTCTAAAGCGTGTGCGCGTCCGAATTCGTCGTCCTGCACCTTAAGAAGAATTGGGAAGGCCATGCTTGTTTTTGTTGTTCACAACGGTGTGAGTTTCGCAATGAAACAAAAACACAGTATAGTTACAGTTATACATTTTCTTTCACAACTTCATTTAAACGAACATTGATGACATTATTCTTTTCTGTCATCAAAGGGAAGAAACCATACGCAGCTGGTATGAAGTCTAGAATCAAACAATACCTTGAGAGTGGAAATCGTTTAAAACAGCCAGACGACTGTCCGGATCAAGTGTTAGTAAGATTCATCTATCATAAACAAACTTTCATGAACATATTTGTTGACAACCTTTGAGGTTCAAAACATCCGATTTTGTCCATATTTGTGTGATCAATCAGACGATTTCACCTTTATTAATTAATTGCCATACGAGTGAAACACTCGGTACTGTCCATCAAGATCTCCTAGTCTTTCACCATGGACTCATTTTATACGTTACACGGAGCAGCATAATTCATACATCTTTTTTCGCATATGAGATGAATTCGGCTCGAATAGCTTTGAACTTGTTGGTTTCAACGTCGCTTCATCATAACTATTTTCAAAAATTACATTGCAAGTCAATCTCACCAACAAATACACGGACTAATTTCTTCAGCTTCGATGTAATGAAGAATGTTGGGAACTTGATCAGAATGACAGACCATCATTTAGAAGGCTTGTGGTGATGTCGACAGTATACAGCGCCACCTAAAGGTAAGGGTGGTGTACTTAGAAACAGACAACTGTGATCAAGCCGTTAGTATGGCAAGGTTAAAAGTAGTCTCGTCACACAAGACCGAATCAATGTGCAACACGACGCATTCGAGACGCCAAGCTAGTAGTTTCATTCACAAAAACAAGTACGTCTCAAGCAAATGTTATCAAAATCATAAAGAAAGTGAATTAACATTTCACAGACAGTTTGTGATTTTGTATCTGCAAATATCGTAGTTTATTTACACGTTCACATTGTTCAACATATTTTACGATTCTTTTGGGAATGTTAGATTAAGCGAATGTACAAATGAAAGGAAAGTATTGACGTGACTGTCGGTGTCTTAGATAAGATCAACCCTTAGTAAACATGTATATCCTTGAACGGGTTATAAAGGTAAAAGGGTAAAGAAAGGTAACGAGAGAGAGAGAGAGAGAGAGAGAGAGAGAGAGAGAGAGAGAGAGAGAGAGACTCGTAACTGTTTATTGCATTCTCTCAACATTCTTTCACTTCGTTTCATAGGATAACCGCCATTCCGCTGTTGACGAATATCCTTCAGAAATTTATGACGACGTTGACATTGGAGCACAGCTGGAGGAGACTAATGAGTACGATGACATCAGTATAGGATGACGTCACAAATGTTATAAGATGATGATATGTCACAAATGTTATAGGATGATGTCACGACCATTGCATACAATCAATTGTATAAATGGTATGAATAATACGTTGAATGGCAACTTCAGGGACTCTGCACAAGTATAAAACAAGACGTGTTGTAATTTTGTCTGTGTTGATATTTTTATTGCTCTTTTGCCAAGGGGTAAACATGGATAGGAGGTGACATATCTACATTATATTACACATTTCTTGCCTTTTGTAATTTTGTTTCTATTCCACGTTTTTAACTTTAGTTTTACCATAAACGGTTCGAAGATGTAATCGAGTTGCCAGTTGAACTTCATGTATAAGTCAGAAATTGCATGGTACTGTTACAAAATACTGAAAAGACTCTGAGATAATTACTCTTAATAGTGGAACACATCAGCATATCAGCTGTATCTGAAAACTAGTTTTGCCGATAAAAAAAAGAAAATTGATGTAGTGTTTATCAGGAAATGTACATAAGACTGACTGTTGTGAACACACATGGATTAACAGGCAAGGTTTGGTGGCCATGGAAACACGTGTGTCTCAGCAGGTTAATCATGACAGGACCTGAATAAACATTTTAAGTCTGGTGCTGCTGCCTATGGATGTATGAAATACGCACACGGTGTAATTTATTACAAATTCAGTTCTCGAGTCAGGCTAACCTCATGGTGAAGGCAAGAACAATTCATTCATCGATTTAGGTTTCTCGTTACTTAGCAATAAAATCAATCAGCGATGTATCCCGGTGTACATATATGTGTCCGTGTACGGAATATAGGTGCCGACCTCGGTAATCAATAATCATGATCACATACGTCTAACAGGATCACTATATTAGGGCAGAGGGTTGTCAAGTCTTATATATCACGTCAAGATAATATCGTTATGACACGAGTTCTTAATGCCACATTGTAATCAACTCCAAAATAGTTGTGTTTTTAGTGTACATAATATTGATTACCTGTAAATAGGAAGTTTTCATTCGGACGCTTTACAGAATAGCCTTGATTTAGTCGCCTTTTCATTGATGCCAGCAATGCCCCAGCTCTACTGTCAAATTCGAATTCTATGTATATGTATACTATGAGGGAAGGATGAACTTGTACGGGTGACCGTTGAGGGCGCTAAAAGTAATCCTCATGTGGTAACCAAAATTAGAGTCGGCTGATTCATGAGAAATAACTCCTTAGGGTACTTTATTTCTACAGACACCGAAGACGTTTGTTTGCTTCTGCTTTTCTTTCATTCCCCATACCTTCAATGAATCTTTCTATGAAGTAAGTACGGTACCAGATGACAATATATATGTAGTGCTTCTGTGAGGTGGTATCTTTTTTCATTCATCAATGTTGCCTTCCTTCAAAATGTGAATCCCTTTGTCTGCCTTTCATCACTGTTACTGGTCTTATGCCTGAAGGAAACGGTCAGTTTATAATCCGGATGAAATAAAGTCATTGATGAATCCACATAATTACGGTGGTCTTGTTTCTCTGCCTTCAAGTTGACACTTATTAACTTTTTCCCAGAATTATTTTACCTCTGTCGAGCTAGCATAATAAATATATTCATTTTAACGTCTACATGAGGTCATTGACCTTAATTTATCAAACATTCATTCATTTTCATTTATTTCTTTAAGGTAGTATGCGCCCCAAAAGTGAAAGACTTCAACTTTTGCTCAAACTCTCCTCAATGAAACTTTCAACCAAATCAACAATAAAAATCGGGGGTCACCATGCAAAGTTTGGAACTAGAGAAACAAATTACCAAACATTTTGCGATGTTTGAAATTCAAAATGGCCGCCATCTCTGTGTTAACTCTATCGGGAGAAAATTAAATTTTGGATTGTCGAAAAACTAGGACGGTGAATTTTTCTTTCTCGAAGCGCTTTAAAATGAGTGGTAGATCAGAAAAGATTGTAGAAATTTGAGAGTTCGAAAATCTGTCCTCGAGGCACGTTGTACCTTAAATCAACGCATCCATAAGGGATTTCCATGCATTAATAAATGAAATACAGCTCATCTCACATTCAAAACATAAGACTAAGATAATCAAAATTCAGACTGAAAATAAAATACATATAAAATGAGGAGTTAAGCAGACAAAAATAGCATCGCAAAATAAACAGTAAAATCACTTAAATGAGCCCGATAAAAATGTATAACTAAGTCAAGAAAATGTAAATTATCTGTAAAATGCATTGGCAAGAACAGGCGACTGGTATCTAAACGAATGGCGGTAGGCTTTGGGAATATGAAACTTACTTTGAGTGTTGTAGTGATGAACAGATGAATTTTGGACGAGGCTTGGTAAGTATGGTGGAACTTAATTCTGAATGTATTTTTTGACACGATTTGAAAAGTGTAGGTCATGTCTTTCCTGAATGGTTGGCCATGCAGTTAAGTGAACGTCTTGTCTGAGATACATGATCAGCTCTCTTTACTCTGCAATGAATACGGAGTGTAAAGTTGATAATACGTGTATTTCAAACTACTTTTCAAAGTAATATTGCAATATGAAAAAACTGTATCGCAAAAAGAACATAATCTAACAAGGAGCAAACTTTAGCATTGACAACAATCTGCCGTACTTTTGCAAGAAAGCAAAGTCTTGCACGGACTATATGTGTTAAACGAAAACTACATGCTCGGTGAAGGAATTTATTTACACTTTATTTACACTTTTATTGAGCGGCCGAGTTACTATACTGTAATGTTTATCGGGGCTTATTCAGAGGAAACATCTGAAATATTTACAGATCACAGAAATATACGTACAAGAAGAGAAAAAATGACAGGGAATATTCCTTATGATACAGTCTTTCAAGTTACATTTGAAGGTATATAGAAAAGTATTTTGTTTGGTAGGTAAGGCATTCCACACTTTGGACCCTCGGAAGTGAAACCTGCACTGACCATTTCTTTCACTACATCTTTTGGTACATAACACTTCTGGCGATACGCAGGTCGTGCATGTCATGAACATTGCAATTCAGAATAAATAAGCTGGATAAATATTCTGGACAAATTCCATTCATACATTTAAACATTAAAATTGCCGTAAAGTAAAAAAATACGCTGTCTAATCAACATAACATTAAGACATGAAAATAAATCTTCTGAAGGAAAATCAAAGGGAAGTTCAAAAAGCATATGCTATGCTCGTTCCTGAATAATAAACACGTTATCAATGTTTTTGCCTGTTGCATTAGCCCATACTATGCACCAATAGTCAAGGGCGCTCTGGAACAGTCCAAAATATAATACCATACGATATATACTCATAGGGGAAATATGATCGCACTGTAAGTAAAAGACCTGTACGCATACTTAATTTCTTACACAAAGTTTCAACATGGCCGTCCCAAACAATTAAGAGTCACAGCTAAGATTTTTCTAGATTGAACTTGGGGAATCAATATCTAAGCAATATGAACCGACAACTGGTCATCAGCCTCATTTATGCAATATGAACCGACAACTGGTTACCAGCCTCATTTATGAAACTCAACTTGTGAAGACACTTTTTACTACTATTTATGCGCATACGGTTCGTAAAGATCGGACGAATCCAATTATTTATGGCCTCGTTAACCTCACTAATACATTTACCCATTGCAATTGGTGTTTGATCGTCGGCGTACATATGTAAGAAAGATGAGTCGACAAATAACGAAAGATCATCAATTAAAAGCATAAATAATAAAGGTCCCAAAATCGAACCTTGTGGAACTTCTGCAGTTACATGACGTTTGACTGATAAACTACCCATATATTCAACAATTTGACAACGATTTGACAGATAAGATCTAAACCAGTTCATTACACCATCTGATAATCCATATACTGATAACGTTGTTAACAAGATATGATAATCGATAAGGTAAAATGCCTTTGAAAGATCAAGCAACAGTACACTGTTCAAATAACCATTCTCTACTCTGAGCAATATTCCATCTGTTAAACGGATTGAAGCTGTTTTGGATGAGTAATTCTTACGAGAGCCAGACTGAGTATCAAGAAGTAGATAAGAGGCAGATAAAATAATCAAACAGATGTCTTTCAAGGATATTTTGAGAAAGTTGGAAGTAAGGAAATTCGTCGATAATTTGACATATCACCAGAACCTTTGTTGATGGGAGCTACTCTAGCACACTTGAAAACATTGGGAAATTAAAGATAAAATTCTTAAGCCTGACATTCAACATATAAGTGAGAGTATCTGTGATTACAGGACAGGCAATTCTTACGAGTTTAAAATTCACATTATCAACTCCTGTAGATTTTGCTCGTAACAAAGCGTTATGTACAAAGTTGTTCTTAATCGACGGAAACGAAAAGTATCCCGCAAGCTAGTTTTTACAAACTTCTGCTGTAATAACTCAAAATCCAATGCATCACCAGAATTTCCAGTGTTTAGAGAGATTACCAAGAAATGTCTATTAAATTCATTCGCTATCTCAGAATAGTTCCTTAGACAAGTCCCATTAATTATAAATACTGAATCTCTACAATGCAACATGGCTGTACCATTGAAGTTCAGGATTAGGGTGTAAACAAAGGCAGGTGGCGGATGCAGTTGAAATTATAGAAATATCGTGAATAGTAAGGGAACGGATGAAGCTAGGAAGTTTTTGAAGTTGATAACGGGTCCCAGAAAGCATGAACTTATATTTTGAAACGTTTCGTTTGTGAGAGTTAGAATGAAAAAATACGAGGGTTGGATGAAAAGTTTTTGAGCCTAAGGAGCGATGCCAGATCAGTGAATCTTGGTTTGCATTTATTTCAACTCTTCGATGACTGACTGGTTTATTTTTAGTTCACTGTGTATTTGACTGCTGATACAAGACTTACAGGAGGCTATCAAAAAACAACGAGGAAATTTGAGAAAAAAAAGTCGTTTCATGCACCGTCCCTCACCCACGTGGGTGGAGGGACGGTGTTTCATGCTCCAACCCACAAGTCAGTCATTGCTATGGCAACAGTGCGTGACTGCTGCTTCAAAACCGTGCTATACCCACCATCCTCAGACTTTTATCTCTTCCCTAACATGAAGAAACAGTTAGTTAGCTGGAAAGCATTTTGACGATGATGATGACATCATATTCGCGGTTCAGGATTTTTCGACGACCAAGCTGAAACATTCTACTGGGATCCAAATGCTTCAGCACTGCTGGCAGAAGTGTGTGATCCGCAAGGGGGACTATGTTGAAAAATAAATAGAATATAAACTCGTTCCAGTAGGACTTCATAGTTAGGCTCAAAACTTCATCCAACACTCATATTGATAAACGATAAAATGGTACGGTATACCATAATATATAATTATGAACGACAATCGACTTCAGTATTTTTGTCCTGCAAAACCCGTATATTTTCTTTATCTTCCCATTAAAGTATGTTGAAATCTACCAACTAGTCTTGCAAATAATCGCATTTTATACAATAAGCTTATGCTATGTCAGAGTTTAGACGTGAATTATAGTGATGAGTAAACTTCAGTAGTTGACAATAACATTTGACATTACACACACACACACACACACACACACACACACACACACACACACACACACACAAGCTGTATTGACGAGTGAATCACTCAATATTTAAACATTTTATTTGGAATAGTTAAAAAACAAAGAGAATATGAATAATATATGATAATATGATACTGCAGCTGATGTTTTACATACCATCAAAGGAAGATAGAGTAAGCACGATTTTTGTTGAAATGGAATGGTAATTTTTGAATAATTTGGCAATGCTAAATTCTGAACGTTTACTCTGCTTATAAATTTATATCTTACAAATAAGTAAATATGTAAACTGATACATAACAAATATTCTATTAATAAACCCTTGACAACCACAATGTCGTACTGTTACATGCCTCGTATATCGAACGTCGCGAGCTCCATGATTGGATTCAGTGGTAACTCGTTGATGACGTCGCGGGCCGCATAGTCATCATTGGACTGAAAGAAAAACGCAACTATTTTCAACTTGACAACTTTGTCATTAAAATACTGAAATTAAATGTTTTTGGGTAGGAAATCATGTTTGTAAGAATTTTGCACACACACAAAATGATAAACCGCATAACAGTGATTTCAATATATCAATGCGCCATTCGATGATAAAAATTGTTCTATGTTTTAAGGGATTGTCTTTTAAGGTGGAAATAAAGCATTTGACTATCATTTGCCAATAAACCTAAATATATGGAGTGAAATCTGTGTAGAGAGACATATTATAAAAACAGCCGAATTGCCCTCCTTACGTCGGGCGAATAGTAACCTCCCCCAGGGTGCATAGTCCTATGTTTGGACTATAATACACAAAATTACTGTATCAAACATACTGAGAATACATGAAGGGTCACGGTTGCCCGAATTTTCCAGCACTCAATCTATAAATAAAGTATTTTTTATGGCGCGCTGCAAATTTCTTGCATGCAAGGTATTCAAAGGGTTCAGCACCCAATAGGGCTTTTTTTCAAGTAGATGTGGTCCCATACAATGTTCTTGTAAAAGAAAATCATATCATTAACGATTGCAATTGTGCTTGCCAGAATGTTGATTTATACAACTTCGCTAGCCAGGGTGTTTACTCGGGCAGGGACCCTCCACTGGTCAGGGGGACAATGCTATGCCGACCTAATCAATGATAATCCATACACACTGAAGGCCTAGTTCAATTTCTGAATACTACTCTGCTTTTTGTAGACCCGGATCAAATATGTTGAAAAAGTTGTGGACATCCTAGGATATCTCCCACAATCATCAAGGCGGCGTAATCCGATGTAATTTACAGTTTGGCCAGTTACTGTCCCTCGCACAGTTTCTTAAAATTCTCCTGCGATTCTTTGACAGCATCACATTCGCGTATTTTTCGCTTCAGCTTGTCAGCTCTTGTTCTGGCTGGGCTGTAATTATTCAAAGCACCCAGGATTGCATCTGTCCATTGTTTAACATCATCATCATCAAACTCTTCATTGACTCCAACATCAACGACAATGAGCTGTGCGATGTCAGGAAACTGCTCTTGAAGGAATTCTGCAAGTCCAGAATTCTTTGTAACGAGGACTGGGATTCCTGTTGCAATGGCCTCAAATCCAACCAAACCAAATGGTTCACTTCTCGATGCCATAACACACAGGTGACTTTGTTTCAGGTCGGTACGTATGTCATCTTGGCTACCATAAGGATACAGGCTAATTGTTAAGTCCTTACATTTTACGTGTTTCTTTAAAGCTTCCTTGGTTTTCTTGCCTTCACCTTCAGGCACTCCACGTATAATCCAATGGGGGACAGGTTGACGCATTTTTTTGAATAGCTCTGCCACTTCACTCATTGCTCGTGCAACAAGGTCATAGCCCTTAAGTTTCTCTACTCCAGTAATGCGACCAAATGTAATCACTTGCTTTGTTTTAGTAGATTCTGCATCAGTGAACTTGACATCAAAGAATTCTTTATCTGGCACTGGAATAAACTCATGATGTTTCCTCTTCATTGCTTCATCTACACGGAATTTGTTCTTGAAATGCTCAAACATTCGAGGGCCGACAGAAAAAATAAGGTCTGCTTTCTTTGCTGCCTCTAAGGCTCGCGCTTCTCTCTTCTGGACACGCTCTGGGCTCCAACTTTCTTTGTATACTTCAATATTTTCAGAAATGACATGATTGAACAAGAACAGCTTGGCAGATGGAAAGACATTCTCTTTCAAATCAACAGCAGCATCATTTGTGATTGGAATATGACCGATAATAACAGCTAGATTTTTCACTTCTCTTTTTAGATCTGGATAAAAGGTTTCATGACAGAGCAGCCAGTCTAACTTAGGAACTCGGTCGTCAAGGCCATCTTTGACTTTTGGAAGGATGAGATTAATGTTTTTTCATGGGCATCAGCCTTGTCTTGATCAGAAGCTGTAAGTGCCAGGCAGTGCACATCTAATTCAGCCTCCACAGCCAGACTAGCTAGCTGCCGGTTAATTGTAGATATGCCACCTTTAGCTGTGCCCCACTCATCATTGACTAGCAAGATGCTTCTTCTGTAAAACAAAATTAACATATATGATGTGAAATAAACGTGTTCATTAAATTCTTCCAAAACTTGCAAGAGTTCTATTAAATTAAATATGTTCATGTGACAGGTGGCTCAAATTGATCACATCAATGTTTTACCAGAACTGTCATTCTTTTTTACTATTTTCACCAATTTCACTTATACACTTATTATACGAGAAAGTATATCGTCTTTCTAGGGCTACAATAGAATGATTGTAGTCACAGCATACAAAATAGCTACTTCCCTCTATATCAATATCGTGCATTATGGGACCGTATTTACTTGCTCAGTGTACGAAGAAGAAAAGTAGTATATTAAATTGCCTCATATGTACCTTTGAGCCATGCCTTCAGAGTGTTACAACAGCCTCTTCAAACAGCCTCTTGATGGAAAATTTGACAAAAATACCTGAAGAAATAAATAGAAATATAAAAATTGAAGAAGAAAAAACTGTGAAAACGTTCACTTAAAAACATGCATGCGTACACATACAACAACAGCATGCAGAAACGAGTGAGTCCGACACATTTTCTTGACGTCACCTTCAAAAACAATGCCTGATTGTCTCCTGAGCATTTGATTCCAATCTCTAAATGAAAACAAATTACAATCTGACATGTGAATGACACAATAGATATTCAATGACTTGTGCTTGCTACAAGATGCAACTCAGTCTCACCATTAATGCAACTGTTAAAACGTTCCAGAATAAAGCATTATCCGACTCGCGAGTTTCTTGGTAATGTACACAACGATAGAGACTCATTGCAAGGGAAGCAATAAGCTCAGAAATTACAGGCAATTGAAAACAATTTACAGGCAATTGAAAACAACAAGTTCTTTTCTCATCAATGGAGTTGCGTTTTCCAATAATATAAGTTTTTGTACATTTTAAGTTCAAATGATAAGCTGCCATGAAATATATCACAAACACTATGTTTCCTCTAGCAGCTGCAGGTAAAGACATATTGACAACATTTGTTTTATGCAACATTTGGTCTTGTTCTTGCAGAAATGAAGTGAAAATGCTTCCGTGTTTCAGTATACAATGTATATCGCAGTAGTCTGTATTTTAAAACTTTTGCCAAAAGTTTGGAACTTCATCGAAATTGTTATGATAAACATCATGAATAGAACGGTATTCACCATAGATTTATTAGAAAAATCATTAAGAATACAAAATTAATATGAAAATCGCTGAAATGAAAATACTAAATTTCTTTGACGGCTGTCGTCATTGTAGCACATCCTTCACAAAGTAAGTGTAATTGCCTACGGTCAAATTTGACCATGTCAATTCAGATATCTGTCCCTACTTTCGAACCACCAACTGACCACCCGCTGCTGTTGTAAGAAGGCCGTCGCGGTTCCATGTTGAAAGCAGAGGTCCCGTCGGAAATCGCACCGAAAAAAGCACAGAAGATCGTTTTTGACACAAAGAGGGTAGCATGGCAATATGAATACGGAGATATATTGGAAGCCATCGATGCTGGTTTATTGTTAACGTGGTTTGAGGCCACACAGAGCTAAATAAACAAGCAAGACGCGTTTGAGTCAAAGGTCTCGACGCTGAATTTTCTCAAATTTTCAACATCAAAAAGAACCATTGTCTCACTTATTCTTGAGTAAATATCTAAGCCAGTATCGCTGTTACTTTCAAATGATTCACTGAGGAAGTGACATGCGCGTCAATAAAAGGTAAAAAAGGGAATTTTCAATCATAATATTGATCTGCACTACCTTGGTGAGAGTCCAACCCTGGTAAATGGTTAGTTGATTGTGTGGCAGATTAGACTCGGGGAATCCCCTTGTCTCTGTTACCCAAACTGCTCTGCGGGCGCTCTCTTTCGGCCGCCGCCACTACGAATCCCTCCATCTTATCTTCACCTTTCCCCTCATGAATTATTCAATAGCCCATGTACGCCTAGACGGGGTTGGTCTCACTTTTTGCAAAGGAACGTAACATGGGCGTCCAAACCAGAATCTTTTTTCAAAGGACAGGTGTCTGGTTCCGATTCTGATACCTCTAGCAGAGTTAGCATCAAGCCTAAGCATTTCTGAAGATACCAGACAAAATCAGCAATTCTTAAAATGCTCAGAAAGGGAATCTGTTTCCAGCCCTTTAAAAAAGACAAGAATAAATCAGCATTTGATGATGGAAAAGTTAGCATGAAGAATTTAGAATCAGAATCACTATAAAATGTCATACAAAACTTATTCTCATACTCCCAACATCAGTTTCGGCATCAGGTCGATCGAGCACTGCTGATTATACGTGACCATGTGATTGGCAACAAAATCTGTACTTTCCAATACTGTATTTTTAAAATTTTTTTTTTAATTCTCAGAAAGGGAATCTGTTATCGAATCTCTCCAGCAATTGATATATTTATATGAAATAGTTATTAAAATGTTCACCTAAAAACACATGTCATTTCTCCTGCTTTAAACTCTAAAAGTTGCTTGATGGTTTTTTTCTTTTTTAAGGGCTATAATATTTAATCAGGTGTAAATGGTGAATTAATTATAAGGCAAGCCTATGACAACGGCTTTCTGTGGTGGCAAAGGATATTCACCCCGCTTCGGGCGAATAAAATTTTAAATCGCCCCGCCACGGGACGGAATACCCTTGAGCACAGTTAGTTGTCTGTGCTGCAACAGTCATATCATAGTTCAATAGAGTCATCAATATGCAGACCATCTTGAATACAACACGGCAACAATGCAAGAGCCCTAGTCATTGCATCAAAGTCAGCTTTTTAAAAGTTAAACCTTCCGAGAGGACTCTGTCTTATTGGTGAACATGTAAGAACACGACAAAGAATCGTGGTCGGACTCAAAAGTATTCAAGCCGGTTCTGACATTATCAATAGGAGTGGAAAACAAAACCAAGTCTAAAAATGATAATTGCAAGTAGGATGATAATTACATTGATATAAATCACCAGAATTTAAAATGTCATCAATTAAATGTGAATGCAAAGTATCCAATGAGTGATCCAGACCAGCTGGGTCAATTTCTGTCCAGTAAATATCAGGTAAGTTAAAATCGCCGATGATTAACAGTTTGCTGCATGTACGAGTAGCAGTCATTAACGGGAGTTTTGCTCAAGCTGAGAGCTCGCAGGTATGCCAGCCGTGGTGCGCAGTAACAGTGATAACTCTGACTCTGGTGTAGTTAAGAAGAGTTTGGGTCATACTGAGGACGCTCAGGACAGTAAACAACACTTGTACACAAGATCAGACAAGCGAGCAACACATGGAACACTAGGAGACTTGAAAGTTATCAGGAAATTATGAATTCTGGCATAGTAGAATAGTCAAATATTAGAGAAGAAAGATGGGTCACCATGCCTGATTTCTTCAAATGTATGATGATTGTTACCGTTTTTTCTAGAAAATCAATTAAATCAATATATAAAGCCATTTATTCAGTTTAATTTCATCCAGTGAATGATTTTTTTATATCTCATCGTACAATGACACAAACGTAAAACTTTGAACAATAAAGACTCTCATTTTTAATGAAAAAAATGTGTGACTAAATGTAACTGTTTATGTTTTACCAAATTTGCCATTATTGTATCCAAAATTTCTGAGATTAAAACGTTTATTTGATAGAATATTTTAACCTTCCAGTATTGTCAATTTTGTAGCATTTATAAGCAGCATATAAGTCATATTTAAAAAAAATCGGTAGGTTACCGAGCCCTGTTTTTCCCAATTTGACAAAATGTAGCCGGAAATTTACAATTTGCATACTCTCTCATGATTGTCATTTTGTGTGCTCTTCAGCTAGTACCATAACCTAGTCAGAGTTGGATAGTCAAGTCGGCTTAGACTGATAAATCCAAAAAATGCACTGATGTGGCAAATGAACAGACTGCTGATAAGAGGTAGTGTCGAACATCCGCGAGCAGAACTACACAATCCATGTTTATTTTTACTCTGCGTGCATTCTTAATAAATATGCGGCAGTATGATAATTGGGGGGACTTGAAAAATTTTGATCATAGAGAAAGGGAAACTTCAAATTTTTTGAGAGTATTGAGGGGGTCTGAAAAGAATTATATTTCAATCACGATTCCTCAGACCCCCCCCCCCACTCTTTTTTGTGAATGCAACCCGATTGCGTAAAATGCATCATATCATACCAGCCACGAATGAACATGCGCCTGTATCACTGTGGCTTGAAGTTGAAGGCCACCTACTGGTATATGGTATGGTGCCGCTGTCAGAAACCTGACGAAGATGGTACTATAGATGTGTGTCCTCATCCCCTAAATTTTTACATAAAGATCTGGTTTTATACAAGTTGTTAGAAACCATACTTTCGAAAAATGCCATTCTTATTTTACGGGATGTTTTCAAATATTAGAATAAAAAGAAAACAACGTTTGTTCTTGCAAATGGACACGCTCCCGTTGTACCATGGCGGTAATAAGAGCGAGTGTGTTATTCACAGTACCAAAATTCGAACTAGACATCGAACCGTTTCCGAGCAATACCGAATCTTGCCGAATATATTGCGGGGCTTCCAAAATGGCGGACATCCCCGACGAAGAGTTGACCATCGGCGGCAAGCGCATCGAAACCCTGAGAGTCGTTGACCTGAAGGCAGAGCTCAAGAAGCGTGGATTATCCAACAGTGGAACGAAGAATCAGCTTATAAAGCGATTAAAAACGGTTGGTTTTGCTGTCTCTGTGCTAAATTGATACTGCTGCTCGTGATGGGACCTGACCAGGTTACACGCTTCTCGGCGTACGCTGTGTAGTATTTAGATTTCAGTAAAACCTACCCATCGATCATATTAAGTTGTCATTAACGACCTATATTACACACAGTTGAAAAGGAGAAGCTGAAAACACCAGGTAGTCGATGGCTGCAATATAAGATGGACTGTTCAGGCCTCATTTGCTGCCTTTGACTTTCAACAACGATTATTCAGTGGAGTTGTGTGTATAAACCATACCGTACGTAAACATACAACGAACAACCACTAGGGACAATACATTTGCAAATACGGGTTTTTGCGGTTTGAGGTTGGAGCGTGGGTGTGCCTGAAATTACTGATACGTAAAACTGTATTAATCACATCGCACATAACAGTATGGCATGGAGGTAATAGTACACATGCAATGAAAGCATTTCCCCATACCTGCTGGTAAAACCGATGCTTTCTTCAATTTCGAATCAACCTATTGAATCGTGGCCTGACAATTTACATGTATGATGTATGTGAAATCATTGATATGTTTGTTGCTCCGTGGTAAAATATACGTTTATAATAAGTCACGCACACGAGCTGCATGATCATGCGTATCGTAATGAAAGAATACAGACAATATCTTAATAAATAACAATCTTGTCCTGTCTCTGAGACAAATTGAGACACAGGTCTGAAATTCACATATGACACAATGAGACTGAAGGTCAGATATACTGAGGTGAATGAATACACATGATACATGGAGACTGCAGACTTTGGTTAAGTCAGATTGTAGGAAAGTGTACACATTTTACTGCACACAGTTCTATATATCATGAATGTGAATCTATACTTTGTAACATTTCATTGGTTTCATTATACTCTGGGCAGAGCTGGGCTCTGGTAAAAGGCGCAGCCAGTAATGACACACATCCTGCCACACAGAGCTAATATAAACAATTACCAGTTTGAATCTGTGAAACGTATGCTTCAGTTTTGAGCAACATGCAAAGTGCCTCTGACGAAAATCCATTTGATTTCAGAAGTCATTAAGGTACTTCCCATCAACAGTGTGAATGTGTATTTTTCAAGTATCAAAGTTTTCACATGTTGAGCTTGGTGATAGATTTACTGATATCAGTAATTCTATCACAAAGCTATATTTTATGTATCCGATGATATCAGTAAATCTATCATTGGATACATAAAATATAGCTTTGTAATATATTTACTGATATCATCAGATACTATTACATAAAATATAGAGTCAGCAATCTAATTTTCAAGAAGAGGATTAAGGTGGTTGGAAAGGCTATTTTTGCACCAATTCTTTTCTCAGAGTTAATGTCAAGTTTCAAGTGTTAGAATCAAGATATTTAGTTCAAATTTTCAGGATAACTCCCTTAGTTAATATTTTCTCCAAAGAATATAAAAATTGTATATTTGCAGCCATGATTTTGAAATATGACACCAGTAAATATTAAAATTTAATTTTTCATATTTTTTTTACATATTTGAATTTAATAATAATTGGATAGTATTAATATTACCAAATTAGTTATAAATATGTTGAGACTATTTATTGTAAGATTTGTACGGCAGGATTTGTAAATAAAATTTGTTTTTATGATTTTACATGATTTATATATCAAAAAATTATTAAAAATTCTTTCAAATTTCAAAATGTGATTTTTCAAAAAGTACTTCAAATACAGAAAAATTTTGCCGTACAAATCTTATCTGTAACCTTGTTAATAGGCTGTAAAAATTTCATGTCCATATCTCATTTCAAAGTTGGATTAAATTGGTATACAATTATGTAGGAAAACTGTTATTCTGTCAAAAATGTTGAAAACAAGCCATATTTGCACCCCTCCTCTGAAGTCATAGAGCAGTTTTTTTTTGGTTTATCTCACTTTTGACACCTCTTTGACACTCAAAGAATCTAAAAATGCATTTACAATAGCAGTCACTCACTCTGAATGCCAGCACCACCTTGTCAAACTTTCCTGAAAAACAGCAAATAATGACTTTCCCTTTTCAAACATTTTATTAACAGCTAGGGGACCTCTACCATAGTTAATACACTAAGGACTCCCCAACTTCTTATTTGGTCGTTTTTCAGAAGTTTTAACAGGCTATAACTCAGCAATGCCTTTGTGCCCAAATGTCTAGTTTTTTTTATTCCACAGAGAATGTTGACTACTTTTATATTTTAATAGTTTTGTTGAAATTTATAACTGACGCTCTAGCCTTTCCAACCACCTTAAGTGGGAGTTACATTCACAAAAACATTGCAGATTCTAAATATTACCATGTACCAATGTACTTGACATTTCACCTAGTATATAAAAAGATGTACACATATTCCTTTTGAAGCAGTGACAAAAGGTTACAAGTCACAATACCTAGACAGAATTCTAATAAAAGTACAACCAATGTGTGGGTAAATTCACAGATCAAAGTGTCTCTTATGTTTCATTTGATTAATACGTAAACTGTTCATTCAGTGCTTCTATCAGTGACTCAAAGAAAACCTTCAACAAAATTTATTCCTTTTTGTACAGAAAGATAACACATTGACATATTGAGGAAAATGATCTTTCAAAAGCTTAAATTTTTTCATGTATTTATGCATACTAATGACTAATTTACATTTAAGGGCTGATTAGAATCTTATTAATTATAAATCTTTTCAAATCTTCTCCCCAAAATTTTCAGTTTCAAGGTTAATGTATTTGAACAAGTATCTTGTTTTACACCAAATAATGATCACAAAGGAACACATGGTGTGTCATTATTATTACATCTCTTCATCAGATTTCATGTCAAATTGATTTTGATTCAAATTGCTTCTTTTCTTTCTTTTGCAGCAAGTAACTCTTGAAAAGTTACAAGAGGCATCACAGTCTGATGTTCTACCAAGTCAGAAAGTAAGTGTAACAATGCTTTTTTTATCTGAAGCTGAGTCTTCACAGCTTTTTCACCAATATGATGTCAAACTCAAAAAAAAAGTAGTATAATTAATATATATATAAAAGTATAATAGTTTAATACCACTTTTTAGTGATTCATCCTGAGTCAGGTTCCTCAAAAGGGAATTCAAGGGATGGGCCACCCCATTGAGCAATCTTTTCATATGTTAATAAGCATACAAAGGAATACATTTTCATAACAACAGAATATGCAAATTATGTATTGATGTACAAATTAGTCTCTGTCTGTTTTTCTAAGCTGTGGACAACACTGAGTGTGAGTGACACATTAACTAGCAAGGAAAGTTTTGAGCTGTCATTGCCAGAAGTCATTCTATACATGTAGATTTCATGGTTCTGTTGATGACATTACATGCTGTATTTACATATTCTGTAGATTGCAGCTGATGAGACGGTTGTTGCAAACAATTCATGTTGTATTTTACTCTTTGTATAGATTGCAGCTGATGAAACGGTTGGTGCAAATGAATTCATTCAGCAGTATCTGAAACAACAACAGGAACTTTTAGCTCAGCGAGAGAGTTTACAAGGTAAGTTTATTAAACTAGTAGAGTGTGAGATGCCCTGTACACTATGACATGCCCTGCACAGTGTGACATGCCCTGCACACTGTGACATGCCATGTACACTGTGACTTGCCATGTACACTGTGACTTGCCCTGTACAGTGTGACTTGCCCTGTACAGTGTGACTTGCTCTGTACAGTGTGACATGCCCTGTACACTGTTACTTGCTCTGTATAGTGTGACATGGCCCTACAGTATGACATGCCCTGTACACTGTGACATGCCCTGTACACTGTGACTTGCCTTGCACACTATAACATGCCCTGTACACTGTCACATACCCTGTATAGTGTGACATGCCCTGCACAATGTCACATATCCTGTACACTGTTATGTGTCCTTAATAACAAATTTGAACAGACTAGACTATTTGAAACAAATGTTCATTTCATACAAAAAGATAATTTGTGCCTTAAAACTACCTTCTGGTAAATTAGACTTTAATTACCAGTACATGTGATACACTCCATTGTTTCAGTGACAGCAGAAAGTCAGAACCATTGCTCTTCAAAATGAAGTACAATTTCTACTCTTAATCTGTTTTCAGCGGCTGCTGCGGCCCATCAAGCAGATGTAGAGCAGGCCAGAGAGAGGAAGGAAAGTGGCAGTGGTGGAGGTGATGGCAGCAGTGGTACAGGGTTTGGAATACCTGCTGCATTAGCAGACCAGGTAGAAGAGTTGAATGAATCACTCAGCAAACAGAAGTCTGTGGAGGAATTGAGCTTTGAAGATCAGGAGAAAGAAGACAGTAGCCATGGTGATGAAGAAAAAGAAAAAGAAGAGGAAGAAGAGAAAACTGGAGACAAAACAGACAAAGATGCTAAAGATATCCATGAAGAACAGGATAATGAGGGAAAGTGTGAAAGAAGTGAACCCGAAGTGAAAGTTGCTAAAGAGGAAGAACCTAAAGAACCAAAAGAGGAAGTAGCTCGGCAACAGAAAGATGAAGAAAGTGTCGTTGATGTCAAGAAGAAAGATGAGACAGAAGCGGTAGATGACCAGAGAAAACAAGAATCAAATCTTACAGAGACAGACAGAGCAGGACAAGAAAAACCACGACAAGGGGACAGAGATGCTACAAGTGACAAACAAGGAAAAGGTGGAGAAAAAGAGGGCCAGGAAGAGCCTGTGGATGATGCTGAGTCTGATAAAGAAATGCCAGAAGCTGAGAAAGAAACAAAAGGTGAGGATACAAGTCAGCAGCAGGTCAAAGTGCAGCAAGAAATGATCATTGAAGCTGACAAGACAAGCCAATATGAGGAGAGAGAGTTGAAAAAGGAAAAACCCAGACCAGAGGATGAAAAGATGGGGATGGATGATAAAAACGATGAAGACAGAAGACATGAAGAACAAGATGAGAGAACTGAAGAGGAAACAATGCAGAAAGCTGACAAAGAAAAAGAGAATGAAAATGACAGCGAGAGACGTGATAGAAAAGAAAAGTACAAAGAGGAGAGTGGCTCATCATCATCATCATCCAGATCCAATTCATCATCATCATCATCATCCAGTAGTTCTTCAGAATCAGAAGATGAGGAAAGAAATACCAAGAAAGCAAACAAGGTAACAAAATGCCTCTTTCTCTTCACAGCTGCTGCAGACTTTACTATACTGTAATGGTCATACCAGCATTGATATTCTTTCATCTGAATTAAGTGTCATAATCAGCAAGGTAGTCCATGCCAGAATCACGTCACTGTGTCAACATGTAGTCCTGTACACCGGAGAGAAAATTAAGATACAAGATGAAACAACTGCAAACTTTATTCACTATGTTAGCATGTAACATATTTTTTGTCCAAAATGTTTGCCTCAAAGCAAATACACACATTGGTAATTGTGACCTCAAACAGGTAGGTACAAATAAACTGTGCAGAAATAAGTTTCCAGTGTGTCTAGAATACACTGAAAACATAGATACATTACAACAGTATTTTGTTACTGCAGGAATGGCTTTACACATACTTTGGTACATGTCAGTAGAATGGTGTTATAACTATGGTACTAGACTGGCACAGCTTTGATATTCAATGCTGTGTGCAATCAACTTTGCACAGAATATGACAGACTGTTCTACTGGACGCATATTTTGTTGATGTTGAATATTCATGAGGTACGATGACATCGCTATAGCATCTTGAAAAACAAGGTCATGACAGGGTTTTGTCATCACCACAAATTCTTCAATGAAATTTTGCTCTTATGGTGTATAATTAATAATGAATTTGTTCAATATGGGTCATGGAGTGAACACCGATGGATATGGATGCCGTTACCTCAGTCATACCATCCATGTGTACTACTTGTTTGCATAAGTTGTCCTGAAAAGCCGGGACATTTGTGTAGATTAGGTTATGGTTCTGTGATCGAGTCCTTATAATGTCATCCTTACATCTGAAAACCAGAGATGGGAACTAGGCTGTAATGGTACCATACCTGTAACCGCCTGATATGATTGATTGCCCAGCCTTGCACTGTGGCAGGGTTGATGAAGGGATCACAGAGATTTTGTCACTGTAGACTGGCAGCATTGAACAGGTTTACCATGCGTAACCTTTTTTCACCCACAGCCCTGTCCATGGATTCACTCATTGCCCTGTCCATGGGTTCATCCATTGCCCTGTCCATGGGTTCACTCATTGCCCTGTCCATGGGTTCACCCATTGCCCTGTCCATGGGTTCATCCATTGCCCTGTCCATGGTTTCATCCATTGCCCTCTCCATGGGTTCACCCTCCTGTTTGAAAAACAATGGGAATGAATCAAAATGTAGTTTTGACAGGGTTACAACTGCATATCTTGTTTTCCCTTGTATATATGTTATCTAATTTCACACCTTGCAAGTCCCTGTTCTACCATTGAATTTTCAATGTGTAGAGCATTTTGCTCTCTGTTCAATCTTACAATTAGAGTATCAGGAATTAGCCTTTCTGACAAACTCACAACTCAAGTAAATGCAGATGGACAAAGTTGTCATATTAAAGATCATCATAATGATGGTTTCATCTCATATCTCCCCAAGGATTTGCACCATCTCTAGCTCTGACAGCAATTGCTTTGTCGTCATGACTCTGTTTGTATGACCTCATTGTACTTGCTAATTTAACAAATGAAAACAATAATGTTATTGGGTTTTGTATCAAAAGCTTCATTTTCAAAATACTTGTATGTTTCTGCAGTTACTACAAAAAACGAGATGGATGAACAGTCTCATATACATCACGTTTACCTTTTTGTACATCCGGCACAAGTTCTGTAGATAACATTGTAGATAAAAAGAACCGACTCATTTGAGTGTTTGGATACGGAGGTGCCGAAATACTTATCATGTTGATGATATCTAAACAGTTTGATGTCGGTCTATGTCAACACTCCAGGTAGACGAAACATGATACAATGAATGCAGACAAATGCTGATTAGGATTTTTGCGAGACACATGGATACATAGTGAGACTGTGAGAGGATTGAATGAAGCAGCAATTACCACATGTCAGACAGAAATGTCTTTGGAATACTGGTTTTTATTCTGTCATATGCAAGTTTTAATAAAAATACTTTTAATGAAAACACCGAGCCATGGATACCACACAACATATTGGCTTTCATGTATTGAGTTGAAGGGCATGCATTTTCTAAGAAGTAAAACTTGACAGACGTCTACGGTGACACTTCACTCCACTGTTTATTCTTGTGTGTCTATAAAAACAGCTTGGCATCAGTACGTCTTATGGTTAGCCAAAGTGCCTGAGTGCTGTCCTAATTAACTTTGGTCTCTACTATCAACACAACAAGTAATTTAGCACTCCCTTGTGTGGTCTACCCAGGCACTTAAATGAGTCGGTTCCTTTTTATCTACGATGTTATGTACAAAAACTTGTATGTTTCGTACAAAAAAGTAAACGTAATGTATATGAGACTGTTCATCCATCTCGGTTTTTGCTGTAGCTTAATTTGAAATTGTTCGCCATGCATCACACTGGTTGAATGTTAGTCAACAGAACAAGATAATTTTCAAATCTAACTGAAAATAACAAAAACATTGGTTTCTTTGACTTTATACATAAATTCAATGAAATTTCCAGCATTTTCACAATATACGTCGGAGATCTATTAGTGTAGAGCTTGTTACGTAAGTTCAATAAAATTCCCAGCATTTTCATGATGTGCATCTGAGATCTAGTAGTGTAGAGCTTTGTACTTAAGTTCAATAAAATTCCCAGTATTTTCATGATAGCGTCGGAGATCTAGTAGTGTTAGAGCATTGCTTGGGAGATCTGGTATTTCAGAGCATTGCTACTGTCTATAATTCAAGCTTTGATAGGTTCTTTGTAACCCTAATAAGTTCTGGGAGGGGATTGTTTTGGGTAACCTGTCTTCCATTATCGTGATATTTTTATGCTTAATCATTTTAAGTTGGCCATCTCAGCTAAAATCAAGTTCGGCTTTTATAAATTAATATGCATACAAGTCTACTTCTTGAGATTATGTCATACTTATTATTTTGATGTAGATTTTTGTTTTGATTACATTCACTAGTGTCATGGACAATCTCTTTACATCTTCCATTGAAAAATTGTAGTTTCGATTTCAAACCACCATGCCAAGATTTTGCACCAAAGAAACCAGCTGTGAGATAAATATGTAAAATCTAAAACTTTCAGACAAAGCACTTGCTATTCTGAAATTGCACACATTTGAAAAGTGCTGTACTTTGTTTTAGGATAAAAATTACACAAGGTTTTTCTTTGTCAAAATAGGAAAGTGTAAATATGAAACCTGCAGGCTTGGCCAGAGCATTTGTGAGTGTCTTATTGTTTTTTTCTGTAGTGCTATGAATTTTGTCATGTCAACATAGTATCTGGTCTTTTCTCTTTGTTTTTTTCTTCCTTTTTTCAAAAGAATCATATAATCATACGTAGCTGCATTACATTCATAAATTATTATACTGAGTTTCAAACTCTTCTTTTAAAAAGATTACAAAACATGAAGTCACAGCCTGAGAATGCACAAATTATAAATCCAGAGTGTGTAAGATTTTAGCGCCTGGCTCCCGTAAGTTCATCTCCATAAATTTCCAGAGAATGTTTATATCATTTCGAAGAAAAATTATTTTGACACTGTCCTCAAGAGGAACATTCACGCCATTTCCTAGGGCTCTGTAAATCTTTGTTAGGCTAAAGGGTCTTACTAAGTAGGGACCTCTGGGTAATTTCTGTACTTTTTTGAAGAAGTTAGAGGGTACTGTCCGAGCTTGTAGACATGATGTCACACGTGAACCCGTGAATATTAAATATACAAGTACAAATTTTGACGTTTGTCGTGCGTCGCCACGTTTCATGGATGCTGTCGAGTAAAACCGTTTGACTCTATTTTATTCCCGACGTAGATATAGTTCGAGTTGTGGCGGTAGACTTAGCTTCTATTCTAGAAGCTTCACCATTTAATTCAAGGACATGGGATTGGGAAGTAAGGTAACACTGATTTTGAAGTGAACGTAGTCTTTTTCATGGATGTTCCTGTTTTCTCAAAGCTGCTCGGTCGCAACACCAAGATATGTACAGATTGTTTGTGATCTAAATGTTTCAGAATGCTGGTCGAATTCCATTGCGAACATGCATTGTAGACATCCATAAAGTCCCTAACCCTAATTTCAACACCAGACGGTTTTAGGATGTGCATGGTTACACGGGTCTCGTTTTCTGTCTGCAGGATAATGAGAACGACGTCAGAGGAAGTGGAAGCGAGGGGACGAGAGAGAGCAGATCAAGGTCACAGTCTCGTTCAAGGTCAAGATCAAATAGCCCGGAAAGACAACCACACGAAGAAAGCTACCACACTGCACCAGAACACGAGATGTCCATGGAGGAGAATAAAGACAGCAACGTAAGACAGCAAGATGATCCCAAACCAAAGTAAGTAGCATAATTAAAATACTTGGAAGATATTATTTTTGCTGTAACCAGTTGCGATAGTTTTGTTACATTCTGTGCTTACATTGAAGTTGTCAATTTGCATTTTCGTTTTTCTGTGTGAACATGCATGACTACATAACAAGATCTAAACCAGTTGACACACATATATCACAATCTACAGTGTTTTTGCTAAAGTTTGAGTACGTAGGTCAATGGTTTTGGAACCCTGGTACCATTTCTGTATTCCCTAATCTCATTGCATTAATATTCTGAAGGAACCCTGATACCATGACAAGGAAACCCCAGTAACCACTGACCCTACATCGT
Organism: Ptychodera flava; assembly: GCF_041260155.1. Classification (NCBI taxonomy): domain Eukaryota; kingdom Metazoa; phylum Hemichordata; class Enteropneusta; family Ptychoderidae; genus Ptychodera; species Ptychodera flava. The sequence goes on along the minus strand of NC_091945.1, from coordinate 157,982 downwards.
TGCTTTCTCAACTGAAAAGTTACACAAAAAGGACATTGATGATTTTAACGGCCATGTTATTGCAAAAAAATTATGTTCATGTATTCATTTTCAATTCAACAAAGAGACTCCTATTCCCCTGCCAATCTTGAATTTCTTTGTGTAGATGTGTTTCCTTGGCAGTGACCCCCCTGCTCTTCTAATCCACTACAGCTTGAAGATAATCCTTTTTAATTCTCCCAAAGGAATGTGCCCCTTTAAAAAATTCAGGTGTGCATCGGTGCTTAAGATTTTTTTTTTCCAAATGTTATGTTTGTAAATTGCCAGGTAAAACAAGAAGTACTGATATTGTGTCACAACCTCAAATAAATTCAGCTGTTTAGGTAGAAACTGAACAATCTAAATGGTAAATGTAGCCAATAAGTTTGCGGTAAATTATTGCTTTTTTTGGTAGACCCTACTTGGGTTTTGTCATATAATCGTTAAATGTATATTATGGTACATGTACAAGTAGCCATTATTGTAATGTTTGTTAGCATTCAAATTCCAAAAAGAACCATTGCCCAGCACTGTAGATGATGGACCCTGTGATAAAATCAGTTCAAAGTGCAAGCAGGCAGCTATGTGACCTCATTCAAGTCATTATAATTGTACATAAGATTGGTAATAAATCACTTGTTGAGTTACGGAAGTGTGCCTACTTCACATTTGTACATTTAGTGTGCCAAAGGGTATCAACAGAGCGTCAGGTGTATCAGGGGATTTTAAAACAATTCCAACTTCCTTCACTTTTTAACCCACTAATCAGGGCTAGTCATTATTATACAGTAAGTGTCAGTAAGGACAATGCATCTCAGTGAGAATCATACATGTAATTTGAATTGGCACATATGTCATTTTTTATGCCCATGATACTATTACAAATTTACTGTAAATTTTCCCAACACACATGGTACATACTGGTACTAGTGGCAGTGTCATGATGGAGGGAAGTGTGTTGAAATGTGTATGTTTCAGTTAACAGCTCAATCCCCCAGTATTCTCAGGATCTTCCAGTTATTGTAACTGTGAACAGTGTAATATGATTATCAATACAATTCTTAGTACTTTATATACAAGTTTGCCTCCCAAGTAAGTCTTAAATGTCTCGGGCAATTTAGGTTCTACTCCGGAATAAAAAGGACGCGATGCATACGCCGTTCTACATACTCAGTACGCCCAAATAATCACGTGATGCCGGTACAAACAAACCCACATGTGTACTGAACGCGTATGGAAATACACGTACGTCTGTGCGCGTTTGCGCACATGGCTTTGTTTGTACCGTGGTCGATTCGAATTCCGGGTTTGGCCAATTTAGGTGATCAATCATATTTTCAACATGGTGGATTTCAACAGGTCAACGCAAAACATTACAGAAGCCAAAGTAAAGTTTTAGGTCATACAGCAATTTCACCCCAGAAATGCCTAAAAATATAAGAAGATACAGGAGTTTTTCTAGTTTCACAGACAAACATAACTTTTTGCCATGATAATGTTTGCATTTGTGTTTAAAGTATTTATCAGATTACAATCTAGCAGTGGTGAGAAGTTGGCTTTTTACCCATAATGCAATTCAGTACCATGCAGCTTGACCCCATAGCACAAGACAAAAGCTATTTCAGGTAGTGCGAATTAGCAGTAACAATAAACAGGGCTCGAAATACTTTTTTTCAACCACCTGTCCACTGGACAAGTCAAAATAAAAAGTACCTGTCCCAGTGAGAAAAGTACCTGTCCAAAATGGCATAATTTATTCTAAGAAACTATACTAGTTTCAATTCAATTCAACAAACTCATGCCTGTATCATATGCAAACTGGCGTAACAGCGGTGTCGAGATAGCCCTGAGAATCTCCCAATCTAAGAGATTTTTGAGACGTGACCTTAGATAAATCAATATGGCTGCCTCCTGTAAACAGTGATTAGATATTATCGAATTTTCTTTTACTTTTTTTCTGACAGGTAAATATCCAAATAATGATTTTCAAAATTGTAAAAGGTATATACAGGGTTTTACATGACGCGCATTTCTGCGTCCTTTACGCATAAAACCGGACGCAGGACCCCTCAAAAACTAAACCACGCGTCCCTTGGGACGCAGCAATATCTGTTGCTGGTGTACACCTTGCGAAGCTGCTGAACACGTAAAACACATCCCAGTAAACCTTACCGACCCCGTACTTTAACCCTTAAAGTGCCGCGTCGGTTTATAAACCGACACGGCATTCTCGCTCTCAGCGCCACGTCGGTATATAAACCGACAGTGCACTAGTGATTGCGTTCTATGCTTATGCCTAACTTAGCTATGCATTGCCGAACTCAGCCAGAAGGAGGGTATTCCTGACCTTTGAACCCAGTTTAGTACCATATAAGGACTAAAATAATGACATCATGCAGCCTAACGATCGAAAATTCCAGTAATTTATGCGAACTTTCTTCAAAAGAGGTCAGCGGTTTTCATGAATATTTAATCAGGTCTGCAGTTTCACCCGTACGCGGATACGGCCATGCCACAGTGCATTGAACGAAACACGTACGTACGTTTTGAAAGCTTTACCATGCCGTAGACACGGAAGACAACTATATTATGCCAAGCTACTGCCCTCTGGGTGATAGAAATGATAGATTTTACAGTTTTTTTGAGAATATTTTATGGAAAAATGACGCGATTTGGTGACCAAATCGATCGCGATAGTGAACTTCGAACGTATCCGGCGGCCAAGATGGCGGCACTGTGTGATGCCTAACTCTCGACATGGAACCCGAGGTTAAGGTTTTCGAAGTCCAAAACATGCAAGATTGAGAAATTTGTAAGGATTCGGTTAAATTGAAGTGTATTTTGTGAATTTTCAAGCGTTTGACTGCCAAAAAGCCCCTTTAAACTGTTGATATTTGACCTCCGGCCGTCCTGAAGCGAGACGGCCATAACAGTCGACCCGGTTTGTAAATGAAATGTAGTTGTTCTGAACTGTTGACATTGCGAGACATTTCCTACGTGTTACGCATTTTTTTAACTGAAATAAACCGGACATGAAACTTTTTTCTCGATACTTAGTGGTTTCTTTCCATTTTGTGGCGGATTTTGTGGCGTGCTTGTCAAAAAATGTGATCAAACTTGGCGAACGGATTGACTAGTATGTATGGTAGTACGAGTCCGTGACTCGATAAGCCACACATAGTTACACACGCGTACGTGAATTAAACTAATGTAAGTTGGGTCAAACACCAAAATTAATCGATAAAAAGGTTAGTGAAATGTGTTTTTTGTCTTCAACTCTTCATTATAGTTATACAGGCGGTTCAAACTATACAGAGTCAGTTGAATATGCCCTATAGTTGTGTGCATGTGTTGCACAATAGTTACCCCTCCATGTACAATATGGAACCTTGTTGTCTCTGTGTATGCAAATTAATACTAATTGAACACAGTGAAGACCATGGCATTGATAAACTATAAAACATTTTTGTGAAATAAATTGGGACCCCCATATTTTGATGTAGGACTCCCATTTTCTAACACCAGGAGTCCCAGGGACTCTCAAAAGTTAAAAGTGATGTAAACCCTGTATATACTGTAACAGCGTTTCCGTTAACGCAAAATCCTGCGTATTTTACTCAAAATAGTCTGAAATACGCAAAAAAAATCATGACTGCGTAAACTAATACGCCTTGAGAAATGCTGCCACAGTGACACGGACGTACTTGGCTCACACTACATTGCCTCAACGTGGTTCAATGCAGGACAAAAATAGAACATATGCACCTGCTTGCAAGTGACATTTATCATGATATTGCAACATTTTAGACTTTAGCGGACGGCAACTCTTTATGAAACCTTGTATTTCATCATCACAAAGCATCATGTCAATCAGTTCTGTATAGACAATGACACTACAGATGCAAAAAATTCGAGAATCCATCGAGTCTACGTTGTTGGTAACACAATACAGTTAATCATGGTCATTAGGTCGCATGTTATTTGGAAAGTGTTTACGGGTGACGATTTACACTCTGTAGGGTTGCATCTTGAGAGGTCCCGCTGGACTTTGATCAGTATCTGCTTTTTGTTGGCCCTTTGAAAACACTAATTTCATTGTCAGAAAGTATTTTCTTTGAAACTTTGAACATGAAGTCATTAGGCTGCTCAACGATCATATACGAGACATGCATCACGCATCACGGCATTGCAAGCGTTCAGCCTACTATACCTTCAAGCCCCCCACGTTATTGTTTTTGTTAATAGAGCATGCGCATTAAAGGAAACCCCAAGTTCGACAGAAAAGACTGCCCAACTCACTTCAGATACCGATTCCCACCGACACCGTACGAGTTGTTGATACATTTTACGCAAATAAGAACCAAGTTGCGTAAAATCGTACGCAAGTTTTGAAATTGTAACGGACACGCTGTTATATAAATTAAAACTTATGAATATTTGCTGTAGTCAATAGGTTGAAATACTGGTTGCAGGCTGAAAAAACCTACCTGACCACTTGGACAAGTACTTTTCAAAACTACCCGTCCCAGGCCAAATTTCACTTGTCCGGGTCAGGCAGACAGGTAATATTTCGAGCCCTGATAAATCAACTCATAATTACAAGTACAGAAAACAACCAGTGAAGTGAAATGCTGATGCAGTGAGTAATATTGACATGAATCTGTGTCCAAAATAACCTACGAATTCAATTTACCATTTGGTTTGTGCGTAAGTACAACTGATGCTCTGTATGTGTCAGGATTAGAGTCAGAGGGTGTTCCAGCACTGTAAAGATATAGAGGTGGTGTCATTTATCAAGGACCTGGCTGGCTGCATTCTAATAGAGAGCCAGTGCTTGTAACAGTAGTTTGAAACAGTTGGGGCAGTCTCTATTATTTTCTGTTGCATTAAGAAGCATCCAATGTTTTTGCGCCCTTCATTGACAGAGCTTGAAAATTGAAAGAGGATTGAAAATACTAGATCAAGACATTTTACTGTCCGATATGAGCATTGAGGAGTATGTTTTTCACAACACCATCACAAGCATGTTCAAAGCTTAGTTTCCACAGAAAATAGCAAGTTTGTAAAGTTATGCTGAGCTGCATTGAATATCAGCACTTGCATTATTTTTTTGAATATTCTTGTCCTTCTCTACATGCATAGTATTGCAAAAAAAGTTCCAAAATAGACAATATGGAGTAATATTGTGCCTCACATTGCTTGACATGTGCAGTATATGCCTGTTTGTTGACCTGAAGGGTTTTTATTGTTTTTTTTTTTTTGTTCACATGCAAAAGATAACTGTCAAATAACCTTTTTTAAATTCATTGTTTGTTGCCATAGAAGAGTGATTCTCAGCTAGCTTTTGTGAGCTAGTTTCGTTTTGTGTGAATCTGTGTACACTGTATACCTTCAAAATAATGAAACCCTTATCCAAGCCGTGCTGCGTTACAATAAGTGTATTTCAGTTAGGTAATAAACCACACCCAGCAATGGTATACCATTCATGACATATGTGCATGTGTGATAGCATTTATGTGTATAAATGCAGTGAATTGATCAAAGTCTTGTGGTATACCCTTTGCTGAGATGGTTTATTGCTATGATATCATAATATTAAATTACTGGGGTTTATGTAGCACACTGAGATCAACTGTAGTGATTTAGCATGAGCTTTCAAAGACAAGTCTCCTTCATTAGATGCATCTGATGAAGGAGACTTTTCTTTGAAAGCTCATGCTACATCACTACAGTTGATCTCAGTGTGCTACATAAACCCCAGTAAATTACCAACTTAGATCAACATGGCTACCTGTTACATTTACATTCTATTAAATTGATATTCTGGCTTGAAAAGTCAAAAAGGGAATTTTTTCTCTCAATCGAAACTTGTACGTGTTCCAACCGTGCTGTATTGCGAATATAGCATGGTTATTTTCACATCTCGACCAATAAGATTGCAGTATTTGCCCTATGATACTGCCTGTCAACTGTCAACATCAAACATCAGTAATCAGAGTTTCAATGTAGGGTTAGATATTGTTTCCATAATTTACCCCTTTCACCATCATAGTTTCGCCCAAACCTATTGTTACCAACAGTTAGTGTGGACTTGTTTACAGGGAAGTAAGGGGAATAAGGATATGAACAGAAATATAAAGTATTACACCAATATCCATTCCAACTCAAAGAACACTGCACATGAAATTATCTCCTTGAAAGACTTGTCATCATGTTAGATTTCTAGGTTATGTTTACAAAAGTATTGTCAGTTTGATTACTTCAAAACTGCAATTTCAGAACGCTTTTCTTGTACATTTTATTAAACTAACTGTCACCGTTGTAAAATCTGCAGTTTTGAATAATAAAGTGCACAATCCTAGCTTCATAAATATTCTCTATTGGCAAAAATGTGTTTTCTTTGAACATGCACACTGACATTTTAGTACTGGTCTGTCATGCTTCCAGCAGCAGTTCTGAAAGGTTCTAAATTTATAAAGTCTGACCTTTGACTTCATTTGACCTTTGACTTCATATGTAATAAGTGTCGTAGTATGTTGTGCCTATGAAGCATTTCCTCCTCCTGTGCAAAACTGCAAACATTGAAATTACAGATGTCTTCCATTACAAATGCAGAAATTGAAGGGCAGTGTACCCTCTAATGTTCTCTGTGACTCAGGAAAAGTTTCAGTTGAATAGGAAATTATACATTGTGACTTGAGAAAATTTCATAAATTTTTCAATTGACTCAAAACTTTCCTGAAATCCCTTTATTGTTAGAGGGCACACTGTAGAATGGGATATCTAACCTTCTTTTGTCAGCATTAAAAATTCATAAATCACATTAGGAAACAAACTGACACACACAATTCAAAACATCAACTTGAGTGAAGGAGTGGTTAAACACAGTTTAAATAACTAACAATCTATTTTATTGGGATGATAACATGCCAAGACATGAACTATCTTGGATTGTCACACTTTTCTAATAATATTTACCGGTAATTTAGTAGATATCATCATGCCTATGTCATTCTTTATCACAGTTCAGGAAATCTGTTCATTGATCCAGTACTGTTATGTCTCACTCAAAATTGTCCAATATTAAATTTATTGTCAACCAAACCTCTAAGAGCAGACTGAAGTGCATAAGCTGAACAGACTCAAGAAGCATTCTGCAGAAATGTGCAGCAATATCGCTCACTGACAGAGATGTTCAATTGTTATATTGCTGCTAAGACAATGTCTTTGTTGTTAAGAGTTTTCAAAAGTGATGTGTGTAAGTGTTGAATTATCAAGATGTTTAAATATGTGAAGTTTACAAATGTTAGGCACATAACATTTCTAATACCACAGCCAATCAAATGCTTAGGTTTCCAGTTAATGTATTATTTATTGTCTGGGGCCAGAGTTTTGCAGTTCAGAAAATAAACCCTGGCTTTAGCCAATCAGATGGCTGGATTCAGACAAGGCCTTATACATTAAAAGGAATTCTTAATTAATTTTTAGTTTGTCATTACCCTTTGAATGTATGCCTGCGCATAAATAATATATCAAAATTGAATGTACTTGATATGAATTATACAGACCAGCAACAGAGGAAGAAGTGAAAGAAGAAGAGACCAAGAAAATTCAAGATAATGAAGAGGACAAGGAAGATAAGGAAGACGTGAAGGTTCAAGAAAGGTAAGACTTATTTGAGGAAACAAACAAACACACACATTTCAAAACTTCAACTTGAGGGAAGGAGTGTTAACACAGTTTAAATAACTAACAATCTATTTTATGCGTGATTTCTAAAACAGTAGCAATAACTGTAATTGTAAGTAAAAACAATATGAAATTATGTCATAAGCATGTATTGTGTTTGACTTGCCTAATTGTCAATGAAAGATTCAACAATACTTTGATGATAGTTTCATAATTATATATTTGAAAAAATACGTTGAATTCTTGTTGTTTAAACTGATGCAAAAAAAAGAGAGGCTTAAAGCAGGAATATTTGAATGTTTGGAGGTTTAGTGATGTTACTCCTTCCCTCACCTATGACAAATACTCCTGTATCTACTCAGCCAAGGCGGAGGGTTAGACTGTGGGTGACTCAGTGGATGCTTGTGCCAGCCTAGCCGTCCTAATGCAATGGATGCGTATGAGATTCTGTGCCTAAGTTCCTGTGCCTAAGTGTCAGATCATGGCCTAACCCATCAGAATATCACAGACAATCTTGCCCTTTGCTCAATAAAAATGTGGATTGTTTCACCAAAGTGGATGACTTTAGATCATATCTAAGAACCAGCAGAGTTTACGTGGACGTCTGGACAGCCAGAATGAATTGCACAGCCTTAAAGTCTATGTGAACATTGATGACAGCGCAAGTGCATTGCACAGTGTACTGTGTTACTCTAATGATATGAACTGCATTGATGTGACGGACCAGACTATTTCATAATTAGACTTTGAAGACAACCTGACCTTTGATCTATGCTGATTTCGAGTTGGACTTTTTACAACTGAGCTGTGTGCTGATTTCAGTCCGGACTTGTTACAACTGAGCTGTGTGCTGATTTCAAGTTGGACTTATTACAACTAAGCGCTATGCTGATTTGAATATGGACTTGTTACAACTGAGCTGTGTGCTGATTTCAGTCCGGACTTGTTACAACTGAGCTGTGTGCTGATTTCAAGTTGGACTTGTTACAACTAAGCGCTATGCTAATTTGAATACGGACTTGTTACAACTATGTCATCAGATACCTTCTGACAATCCAATGAAACCCTGCCAAGTGATGGAAAGGAAATTTTCATTTTTGAACTTTAACTGCTACAAAACTACATAATGAAGGATTCATCTTGAATCTAATGACTCCATGGCTACCATCAGACATGCTTACAGATTGCCTGCAACTGAATTGAAACTTACCATGATATTTGGAAACCAGTGCCTGACATTGCCTGACAACAGTACCCATGATATACTGTAGCAACTAAAGACTGCCACACCCTGATATTAAAGACTGTCACACCATGATATCGTAATAAAGACTGTCACACTATCATTCTACGACCAAAGACTGTCACAAGATCATCAACAACTGTTGCTACCACTGAACTTCATCAATGCTAAAACATTGCAACCAGATAAATCGAAATTGACACTTTATCGTGTAGCTGTGGACTGCTATGACTTGACTCTGCCAAGCACATATGCATTCATGTGAAATGTGAAGTCTGGTGAAAGAAGAGAATATAACAACAAATTACTGCAAAAATTTGTGTGACATCAGACTGAACAGTAAAGCTGTATCACCAGGAAATCCTTTGAGATGTGCATCCAACAGCCATCATCAAAATAACGGACAGAAAAAGTGAAAGCTTTCAGTATAGATTACAGAAGATGGCTGGTGTCCTGTGGTCATCATAGACTAGTCACCATGGAGGACATGACAATACTGTACCACACATTTTCATCAACAGAAATGTGTGTTGCAACAGAACTGTAATTTGTGAGTCGTCATAACCTGGTAATGAACAATGAAACCCTCATCAAAAGTGACATAAACATTGTTCGCACTGAGAAACCTGATGAGTACAGCTGTTACGTGAGACTAGCAGTGATATGAACTTGAATTCTATTTTTATGCGGATGTACAGTGACTCCTGAACTTTGTTAGTCTGTGACAATGGAATATGAACTTTGTCAGTCTGTGACTGGACTATGAACTGTATGAACTGTGTGTTACAACAATGACTGTGGACTGTGATCATGGCACTGTGCTTTGGTGCATAAGTTACAACGGTGAAAACAAAGCAAGGGCATCATCTATTTTCGGTTTACTACTATTTCGGTCTGTCAAGAAATAATGATAAGCAGCCCCGCCCCCCTACTGTCAATCATCTGTAGTGGACCATAGAAACCAGCTGATGTCTTGAAGCTAACAGCAACAGAATAGGTTGGGTAGCGTACATAATGGTGGTTTAGTAAACAACTGGTTGTCAACTTAAAAAAAAGAAATTGGGAGGAAAAAAGCAATATTGTTTCATGTTTATGCAAATTAATGGGGTTTTCTCGCTTCTATGGAGACTAACATGATTGGTAAGAACATAAGGTCAGCAGAAGATGATAATTTTAGATTAAAATGTTTTATTAGCTTTTCCTAAAAGTTCATATTCAACTAGATTAAGCCTTGTCAAAACCATGTGCCCTTTGTGTACACACATAATACATTCCCTGCACTGGTACACATCCCAATATCATCATACATCTTATACACACCCTGTAACACTAACATCTGGTCATTTCTAGGTACATTGCATATCACATACCAAGCAGACAGTGGCACATCAAACAGGAACCATGTCAGATACAGATTATAAAATGATTCTATCACCTTGTCATCCGAAAGAGCAAAGACCCTTCCCTTTTTTGAGCACAAATATCTGGTGTTGCATGAAAAAAATAGTGGTTTGACAGAAATTTCACCAACTTTGGAGATAATGCCAAGTTTGTACAACCATGATATTGCAGACTAACCAGAGGAACAGTGCTTTGAGATTACACTAGTCAGTGGTCAAATGTTAAACCCTGGATTAATAGGTGGTCACATTGAACTGCATTTCGTAATTTACAGGTCTAGAAACTTTGTAACATGTTTAGGGTTTCCATATTACAGTGTAGCATCATCTTCTGCTGATGTGTGTGGTCACAGACTTGTGCAATGGGCCTGCACAGATTCCCATAAACCCTTGCTTACTTTGTTTATCTCCTTTTTATCAACAGGAAACCAAAGCAGCTGATCCATGGAGATCTGTCTCACCAAGTAAATTGACCAAACATCGGAAAATGATTTCAATCACATGTGAGTCTGTCCTATCTGTGTCATCAGCCATTTGTATAATCAACTCTTTAGTCTTATTTTTCAAATTAATTGTCTGACTGGCTTTCCACTAGAGACCATTTGCCATCAGCTTCACTGACCTTTGCCTATGTGTTTCAACCACTGTTTTGTAAGAAACTTACTGACATGTGGATACAGTGATATTTCATCTCTGATATGAAAACCAATGTAGCATACATCAGGGCAATGAGCAAAACCTGAAATTGAAATGGACCACACATAAATGGAACCATGTGCTGAAATATTGAAAGAAACATGTGTTTTCCTGTTTGCAGATTAATCCACATTTATCCACATGTAGTTTGTATTGTTGTAACACAGTGTCTTTCACATCATTTTCTACCAAACACTGTAATTGTCAAGAGTGCTACATATCTTATTTAACCCTAATCCTGCCAGATAGTATCACTGCCCAATATGCTGAGTCAGTAAAAAGTGATATTGAGCCAAATCTGTATTTTCACCTACTTGGCTTGATATGGTACAGCAGGTTTGATTGGTATAACTCATATTTACAGTAATAGGCACGGTCTCTATATTGAGGGACCATCCCTCTATAGAGAGACTGTGATATAGGTATTCACAGGCCTTCAAATATTCAAGTTTTTGCTGAAGTACAATGTACGGGACCTGTTATGCCCCATCGGTTTGAACCAACTTGACCTGATGGTGACATATTTATTTTATTTATTGAAGTTTATTTCAGACAGTGTTTCCAAAGAAGCGTTATACAAACAAAGGGAAAGAAATACTGAAATGATAAGAAAAATACTGAAAAAATAATTTGAGACAATGAGAGAGAGAGTTAAATTGTATTCACCTTCTTCCTCCAGAAATTGAAAATCTTACTCGTGAACCTTGCATGATAAAGAGTTGAATCAGATGTGGAGATAGCAATGTTACCATTTATGGTTCTTTTTCAGTTTGTTCTTGTCAGTTAATAGTCTCCTCAATACATTTGACCAACTGCCGTAGAAGATCATGTTCAAATCTCTCAAAGCATGTTGTCTAACAAAGGCAGCATTTCATGAAGTGTCTTTTCTAACACAGAAAGCATGTCACATTATTCATTACAGCAAGAAGGGAGGAAAGCAAGAAGGAAGAGTCAGGTGAGGGGTCAGAGGTCAAAACAGAACCTGGAGCAAGGAAGAGAAGATGGGGCAGCAAGACCGGAAAGAATTCAACAAGCAATAAAAGACCGGCATTATCAATAAGTACAGAGTCACTGAAGGTAAATGCCTTTGTCATTTTTCTGTCACGTAAACCAAGTTATAACTGAAATTCCTGAATTAGTGTTGTTCGTTTGATATAAACTTTAACCCTTTTCCTGCCAGACAGTATTAAGACTATTACTTCCCCATCAGCCAAGTCAGTAAAAAGTGGTATTGAGCCAAAACATGACGTATTTTCACATCCTTGGCTTGGTATGTTATAGCATCTTTAGTCCAAAAAAATCAAGTTTACAGAATTTATGTTTTCAACAGTCTTCAAATGTACAGTATTATGTTAAAATACACCATATGGAATATGTTGTGTTTCATTAATTTTAACCATCTTGACCTGATGGTGAAATATGGACTTGGCAGGAAAAGGGTTAATGCTATTAATTAGCTGAGAAATGATGTGCATGAGTTGTCAAGTATTGGCACTTCTAAATATAAATTTGTGATTTACATAAATGTTCATTGCCTGCACATACAACAAACTTGTGTGGGCAAGACCTTTCATTTGCACCACTGTGTAGAGTAAGTACAAATCTTATGCTGATGGAAAAGGGAGGCATCTGTAGACCAGTGGTTAGGGTACCGGACTCACTATCAGAGGATGGTGAGTTTCAGACCCGGTAGATCCAGAGTAACAGATTTACTGTCAGAGGATGGTGAGTTCAAGTCTGTAACATAGTGCTCCATTCAGGTAGTGGGTAATGGGTACCTCATCCTCTAAGGCCAAATAAAAATATGTGCTGTTCCGATTACCCGACCTACCCCAATTTTATCCCCCCGACCCTAGACTTTTTAGAGCTTCGTAAACCCGGAAGTAAAAATAATGATATGAAAAAACGTGAAACGCATGAAATTACAGCTAGTTTTCAATCGGGTTCGAACCCACAACATACAGCATCAGTCGCCTAGCATGAAACTAATTTTAGTTCGATTTTGATAATTATTGATCTACTTCAATAAAATGATGTTGAAACGATACCACGCGTAAATTTCCGTACGCTGATTTTGCATATGAAAGCCTATCAGCAAGTTGAGAGTTACGTTCACAAAAGTTCGTTGCCCTAGCCCGATAAGGTTTCTGTGTCACATCATCTCTGCACGATCGAGAAAAGGAGACAAACTGAAGGTTTTATGCATTATATGAATGTCCATAACATTGAAAATAATTCTGATAGCAAAATTGACACGAACATTGGACTTTATATTGGACTCTACTGGTACAGAAACGTGCTCAGTGCAGACTGAACAAGCATTGAAGCAAGCTGTAGTGTCACTGTCAATGGGCACATGGGCCCGGTTTTTGAATTCAGTGAACAGACACTGACTCATTTTTCAGAGCAAATAAACCCTAAAATTAACTGTCGGTGACAACCAACCTTTCTGTTTGTTATTTTCCCCATTCTAAAATGACTGAAAAAAGCAACTGGAGCAAATCTGACATCGAGAAAAACTCAACTCCGCATTCAAATCAAAACAGGGATCTGACCCTCTAAGTTGTTCGTTTTAGCTCTACTTAGTCTGCGCACAAAACTACAAGACCAGCTAGGTCACTACAAAAACACAGCTCACTGGTTTGCAAAGGACAATGTTGATCCAAACTTACAGTAGTGAGGGATGATATACGCACAGTAAAAACGTGACAAACAAGCACATTATTTTTTTCAGAAGCTACAAAACATTCTTTTATAACTACAATAGATTTTTTTCTTGGCTTGTGTAGTGCAGACAGTTCAGTAAAAATGAGAATATCCCTTGAAGGTACAATGGGAATGGCTGACTGTTGTTAATTTTGATGTTTGAATGTACATTAAGCCCTATGAAAGCAAACTTACAGAATGATGGCAAACAAACATACAGAATATTTAAGCATGAGGGAATATGCTACAATTTTTAGGGATATTAAAACTTATGAATATTAATGAGCCGTCCGCCACTCTTGGAAGCCCTATACATTCACAACAGTGACACCCAAATTTGTTGACTTTGAAAAAATCTTATAGAGGATGGTGTTTGGAGCCAGCAGCTTGGATTGTGTAAGCAAGTGATTTATGGCTTGTAGCATGTATATCACAAGTGATTTCACTGCAACATTAAAACTTACATAAGATGTCCTCAATGTTTCAGTTAAATCCCCCCAAAATTTTAAAATCCCCCTGAAAAATTCCAGGAGAGGGGGACCAATCGCCCCTGGTATAGTATCCTAGATGAAACACTGCCTTGATGACCGTAAATATTGTGTTGTGTCAGTTCTTACAAGTCAGACTTACCTGTGGATAAACAGTTCACTTTCCTGTCAAATAATTGTAATTTAGCCATATCAATTACCGTGGCAGTCTAATAAACCACAAATTTCAATTCTACTGATGAATATTTTATTTTAATAAATTGGTATTCAATTTGAGTGCGTTTCATGAGGAAATTGTTCACTGTTAGTTTGTTTTGAACGCGTACAAAATGCACATTGGAAATGAAAAAAAAATGAAAAAAAAAAAATTTCCCTACCTACCTACCCTATTTTTGAAAACCATGTAATCGGAACAGCACAATTTTTTTTTTTTGGCCTAATTTGGCTGATGCCTGCTGGATGATGTACTTACTAAAAAAAACTAAAAAGTTGTCTAGTGTAAAAAGATATATAGAAACATCACAAAGTACCATCTGTGACCCATAGTTATACATTGAATGATAATTTGTTAATTTGTCAGCAATATTGTCATAATTTTTCAAAGTTTTGTAAAAATTGTCGTGTGTATTGGAAATTTATGATTGTGATAACTTTATTTAAAATGCTTGAATTTGATAAAATTTGACATGAGTACAGCAAGTTTAGCATTAACCTTTGGTTGTTTACAGGCAATCATACCAGACATCAAAACATCACAGATGGATGCTGTGACTGTAGACTTAGCTACAGAAGATACTCACATGTCTGATCTTGAAGAGAACCCTCCACATTCCCCGGCAGCTGAGGAGATCAAAATAAGAAGAACAGTAACTCAAGTAGTGCCGTCTGTACCCACAGAGGATGACAATGATGACTCACAGTCATCTCAACAACAAAAATCACCATCATATGAGAAAAGTACCACACAACAGGATGATGATGTAGAACCAATGGATGTTGGTGCTACTGAACAAAAGAAAGGTACATTATTAATCAGAGTAAATATACAGTACATACCAAGATAAGCTTTCCCTCATAGTGCTGACTAAGTACTAGCCCAGTTTTATGAAGGAGCTTGCAATCATATCAAGTCAAAAATTATACAATGTCTGTGTATCTCATGACTTGAAGAATGTCAGGGTTAGCTTTGCAGAGGAACCACTTGAAACATCATCGGTGTTCAAGAATGTTGCTCTTTTCCCTGTAGTATCTGAAGTGTATCTAATGTAATGATTTTTCTCTGAGAACTGTTGAATATGTAGGTCCTTTTATAAAACTCAGTCATTGGTTGGACCATAATCATGAAAGTTTGGTAAGAGTAATATCAACTGTTGTGGTTCATACCATCAATGCAATTAATTGAACCTCTATTCTGCCAAGCCTGTCACTTGCACATATGCCAAGTCTGTAAAAAGTGGTATCTTGCCTAAACTTGTTTGTGTCATGGTATGTCAGGTAAAGCTAGTTAAAATCATGTTTACATTACGATACAATACAATACAATAAGAAATTTGTACAGCATCCAGTATATATCAAAATGTTCACTTGGTGCTTTGCAAAGTGTCACATAGGTACGCTTTCTCAAAAAAGTAGGTTTTCAGTCTGGATTTGAAAACTTCAGTACTTGATGCAGAATGAATATAACTTGGCAGTCCATTAATCTCTATTCAGGGATCTTAAAATATTCATGTGTTTGTCAAGAATTCTACATATGGGATATGTCAATCCTTACTGGTTTGAACCAACTTGAACTGATGGTGACTTTGAACTTAGACTGGATAAGGGTTAACCAGATGCATGTTCCTGCTATATTCACATCATGATAGTCTATGGTCACTGGCCAAAGTTGGACTGATTCTTTTGATATTAATTTGCTATTTTGGTGCCATTCAACGTCATACTGACATTTATTCCATCAGTGACAACACCCAAGGTGATACGTCGTCCATCGTCCAACCTTCCAGTGGATGAACCAGTCACAATGGGAGATAAACCAAGCCCTGCCAGAATGCCAATCAGTAAGATAGTACACGTGATGAATCTAGTCAGGCCATTCACCATAACACAGCTGAAAGAGTTACTTGGTAGAACTGGTACTATGGTAGAAGATGGATTCTGGATTGATAAAATTAAATCTCACTGCTTTGTAACTGTAAGTTTCTTTTCCAGTATCAAGACTTTTATTCTTCATTTAGACGGACTTTATTCCACTTTCCCAACTGGGTTTGAATTTACAATATGACGTTGAATTTTGTTGAAAGTATGGCAAATTTTCAATAACCTTTGATAAGTGATACAAGTCAGTGTTATTAATATTATAGATGGTGATCTTTACTGTAGAAATATCAGCTTTATACCAACCATTGTGTGTTTCAAACTCAAGTCGAATGATTTTAGATATTGGTGGGTTGTTAAATATTCAACATTTCATCTGATAAAAGAGAAATGACTGATGGTGTGTGTGCGAGTATTTTTCTTTCACAAGGAGGCAACTCAAAACATGTATCTTGATAGTTCCATCATTGTGTTCAACACTACCATGCCACAAACCTACTTCAGAGTTGTCACATCATTGTATTCAACACTACCATGCCACAAACCTACTTCAGAGTTGTCTTAAAGCACTATTTACTCTTTCATAATCAGCTGATATATATCAGAAGTAGATGACAATACGTTTATGTATATGTTATTGTTTCACACAGTATGAGCAGAGGAGGATGCAATCACAACACGTGAAGCTCTCCATGGTACCAAGTGGCCATCCAGTAACCCAAAGAATCTCATCGTAGAATACGCCCAACAATCTGAGGTAAGTTCAGGTGATTTTAAACCATCCTAAGTTTGATAATCTGAAACTGCATATTCCAAAACTTGTAACATCATTTTCCCTGTCAAAATCTATGCTAGAAATCTGTAAAAATTTGGAATGTATGAAATTTTTGTTATGCCTTGGAACTTTCTGAAGGAAAAATACCAGTTGCCACCATTTTCACAGTTCAGCACATCAACTCACCTATTGCAAAACATGAAAATGACCTTTATAGTTGATTACAAAGAGTGGCATGGTGAATGAAAGTTGGTCTGGAATGCTACTGATCAATATACATGAAGGGAATGTTGAAAGAAATGTTGAGGTCAGTTACAGCCAAAATTGGGATAATAAAGATTGATCAATTGATTGTTTGTTTGTATTAATACATTTCTACTGTACAGATTGACAGGCAGAAGGGCATCACAGACAGAACAGAGGTCAAAGTTGAAGAAAAGCCAGGCATGGTGAGCAGAGAACGTAGAGACTCTCAGAGAGACAGGGACAGAGAGAGAAGGGAAAGAGAGAGAGAAAGAGAGAGAGGAAGAGACAGGGACAGAGATCAGGATAGAATGAAACGAAGAGAGAGAAGTACATCAAGAGAAAATAAAAGGAGAGAACGAGAAAGAGGAGATAAACAACAGAGAGAGGTGAAAAGTAAGTATTACAGGCATTGTCTTGCAAATCAGAATGAACAAGATAAGATAATGTGATGATGTTGCTTCAATCACTAAATGACTTTTAATATTTCTGTCTTCTATCACAGAAGAGGCAGAACCAGAGGAACCTCCAGCCAAGCTACTTGATGACTTGTTCCGTAAAACCAAAGCCACACCATGCATTTATTGGCTACCTTTAACACAGCAAGAGGTAGGTTTCTTTGATGGAGAGTGAGTGTCTTCCGTAACAATGAATCCTACAAACTTACCTTCCAAGTTTGTCAAGTTTCTCTACTTTATGTGTGGTAATACGTAAAAATCCTTTCCTATCCTTGTATCCGTCAAAATATCTGGAATTATTGTTTGAATATGTAGTAAACCAGAAAGACATAGTGTACTTTAGATTTTATGTACAGTACATTTGACATGTGGAAAGTGAGGGCAGGATTGTAGGGTATGAACCAAGAGATACTGTAGGAAACTCATCTTTTAAAATATCTCATGTTTATATCTTTTCCAAAACTTATTGATAATCCATTTCACAGTTTATGTTTTTACATATGATAGGATTGTAAACAACTGTTTACATATGATAGGGTTGTAAACAAAATATGGCCCTGTAAAGAAGGAGGGCTTGGTGAGTGACATAGTGGATGAGTAGCATATCCACTACGTCCATCCACTGAGCCCTTGTCCATGCATGGCTGTGTTTCATGTGTCATCATATCGTTATACATCTTCCTCAGTAAACCACTCATATCATGTCATGTACAGTTAATATTGAGGCTTTGAAGACATACGACATAACTTCAGCACACAATGAGTGAAATAGAATTTTCACAAAAATTCACACACAGCAATATTTGGCACCACAATAGCAGAGCACCATCTTAATGCCTCCTGTGTGTGATTACAAACTTTCAACATGAATTTATTTAGTTACAATTGTTGTTGATTATTATTTATTTAACATATGATTGAATGTTTTATAGAAAGTCCTTTACAACTTCTACAATGCACCATAAATTTTGTGTTTGTGTCGGATAAATTGACAGGTCAGAGGTCAAATATCATACTGTGTGGCCCACTTTGGAAATTCTTGTTCTGTGCAAATATGGAAAGTTATTGAATGCTAGAACACCATGGGTTAAGCAACAGGTTTATAATAATGATGTTATGTTTGACTCCGTAACTTTCTATGATAGAAAATATCCATGAAATGTTCGTGATTGTTGACAAATCTGATAAAATTGTCCTTGTACATTTTTGTTTCAATTGAGTGAAAATTAGTGTTTTGGTAAATTTGTGACATTTCTTGCTGCTAGATAGACAAACTGTCCAGCCTTATTTTCAACAATTTAAAAAAATGAATGATGTATGTATTATTATACCCAAAAAGGTTCATCATTAGATCGTATTGATGTATTTATTTTCTGAACAGATTGCCGTCAAAGAAAAGGAAAGACTGGAAAGAAACAAACAGAGAGAAGAGAGACGGAAAAAGATTGAACAGGAAAGACAGGAGGAAGAAGAGAGAAGGGAAAAAGAAAGACAGAAACGTCGTCAAGAGCAAAGACGAAGCAGATCAAGATCACGTGACAGACGGCGGAGATAGAAACATTTTCATTCGCTCTGTCTCTTAATTCCAGGGTTTTTCATGATTCATGTTTTTTTAAACAACAAGAAAGACTGTACAGAATTACACAAACATTTCTCTCTAGTTTTGCCTCTTTAGTAGTGTTTAGTCATTTTTTTTGTTTTATCATAAATCGTCTTTTGTTGTGGTTTGTCTTTACCAGCACTTGATAATAAGATGAAGGACTTTCACAGTGTTTTCAAGACAGAGAGACCACCTTGGTGAATATTACCAGTGTGATCTTACATTACTCAAGACAAAAAAAGAAAAGAAATTACTTCACCAGATTGATGTGCATGTACCTGTCAATACTTAGGTTGCTGAAATCCAGATAAACATTGTATTATGTCCTTTTTCCTTCATTTCAATATTTAGCAAAGTCATTCCAAACAGCAGTATGCAAGAATACTCTCAGTATGCCATGGTAGCCCACAGTTTATGTGTCTTGAAATATGTTACCAGCATGATACAGTGGTATAACAATACAGTAACACAGGGTCTCCCCACATAGGCTTTCAGCAATATCAAAGTAGTGACTGATGCAACTTAAATGTAGATGATCTAGACTCTGCCAGAAAGAAAGCCAAAGTATATTTCAACAAAACTGTAGATCAAATTATATTCTCAGCCCTTCAGCTGCATGCTAGTTATTCAGAGAATTAACAATCAACAATTCACCAATTAAATTGTTTCCATCTCAGTTTGATGTCAGTCCAGTATGTTTTCATTGTACGTTGACTGACATTGACATGTAAAAAAGCTGTTCAGTGTTTTACAAATGCTAGCTGTGTGATATTTTGGTTTGGTGGCTTTTTTTCATTGTTTCTGAAAAATAAATGTGTAGTCATCTTTATTTTGTATAGGAATAGTGCTTGGTTTCCAAATAGTAATCAGTCAAACAGGCAGAGTAATATACAGTATTGTCTTGCTGCAGTTAATAAGAATTTGCCTACCATAGATCAGATATCATTCCCAACCACAACATTAGATTCTCCCAACGCAACCTACAACAGAGTAGTGATGTCAAGAAACTGCTCAACCTTTCTGAAATCCCTATGGTATACATCCCTTCAATTGTAGAGCTGGCAATGTATGAGTTAATATCATGCCAGTGCAACTTATGAAACCCTAGCTGCAGACAATGTTTTTAACTTTACAGTCACCGTAGTTTCATCAAGTACGTGTAAATATATGGGTCTTGTTTTTGTTTTGAGATTTGCGATTTGGATGTTCATATCCACTCTGACAACATCAAAAAAGCAAAAGAAGATTGGAAATTGTTGACTTAAACAGTAGACTGCTTAAAAATACCAGTTCTTTGTCATGTAATGTTCAGTATGCGCTCTTTTCTTTTGCAAAGTATTTCTGAAATTAATCCCTCATATTTTTGAAAAATAAGATCATTGTAATATGTTTCAAAGATTGCAAAAGAAACCAAGTGTAAAGAATAGAAAACAAGCTGATCAAAAACAACGAAATGGAAACTATATTAAGCTGATGCTATTTTACATGAAGGCAGAAAAGTTGTCAATGTCATTACCATCAACATGTTGATAAATTTACCAAACTGTGTGACATAGGAACATGGAAGTTATGAAATGGATATGGAAAAAGGTTCACAAATTTGGATCTATGAAAACGATTCCTGGTATTAACAAATTTTAACAATATTTAGGTCTCATTTGAACAGAGTGACATTTTAACAGTTTTAGTTCTGTGTCTACCTTGTGAATACGATGCATAGCATGATGGCTAAAACATTTCTTCTGGCCAACTGAAATATTTTTCTACAAGACCTTGGCCCCAATGAAATCTGTAAAGATATCAGCCAGATTTAGTGAAGTTTCTCAGCTGTACACCCTGAAATCCCTCAACATTGCAACGCTTGTGTTGGTGATTGTTTTTGTCCACAGACACTGCTCTACTGTCTCTGTTTTTTCTGAAAACATGACACATTGTGTCCGACCAGTTAGAGGATTTAATAAAATGTTTTTAAATTTGTTACTTTGTTGAAACTCTCTTTTTTCAGTTGCCTTGTATAAATTTGGCAACAGAAGCCAGTGTCTTTAGTCTGGATGTCTGTTTGTATGTCTGTATATATGTATGTATATGTATGTATATGTATGTATGTTCAGTGTTGCCACCAGGATGCGCCCTTGCGACAATGTCCCCAAAACGGAACCAGTTGTCCTGCATTCTCGCACACTGCGGTCACCTGGGGCACATTCATGAGTAGACTGTGTTCAATGGGTGCTGTAGTCTGCAAGCAATATCTATAACTGACAATGGCCTTTGTTTTGCATGACTATTTTGAGGCTTATGTTTATGTACTTTCGAAGCTGTGATGAACATAAACACACTTGGTTGTAGTCTAACCATGGATGTAAAAAGTAGCGCTCTGATTAGGGGCAGATACAGCGTACTGTTATTACAATCGCCTGAAATTAAAGCATAGCAACGTGGTAGCTTGGATTTTGTTTTGTGAAACTAATTTATAGTAAAATAATACAAAATCTGATCGACAACTGATGCATGTTGTCCCCAAAATGTGCGAAAAATGTCCCCAAAAATATAGAACTGTAGTGGGACACAGTATCCCCTGGTTCAAAATTCCTGGCTGCAACACTGTTATGTGTGTATGTATTAACAAACAAATGGATGTCATTCTGTCTGCACACTCAGTTTTTAGGCTCCGCTGTCAGCGACACAACTTATCTAATAGGTGTATGTGTGGCAGCGTCCATCAACTTTTACATTCCATGCTTCTTCAAACGGCCAGTCTGTTTCCTTAAAGCTCAAGTAGCTGCAAATGTGTAATAAACGGGCCTCAATATATCCTCAGCTTTTAGTTTTCTTTGGATGAAACCCATTAAAGACTGAAACAGTGTAGAACGCTGTCATGTGACAAAAGTGGCATTGCAATTCAAACATCTTAACATCATTTTAGATTTTCCACCATTTTCAAAAACGTGACAGAGAAAAATGAAGAATACAACAACAAAATGTTGGCCATCATGGGTTGTGCATTAAAGCAAATGGCATCATGCTGGTTACCTTTATGACCATGATGTGTATGTGCAGGAAATGCCGCTTTTTCGTACATTTCCGTGGGTGTGCAATTTTATGAGTGAGACACCCATTAGTATTTAACCTGTTAAAACGCGTAGGCATGGTCCAAATCAGCAAGCAGTGATATTTCTATACATGCCCTTCAGTTGGCACATTTACATAAAGCAACTTTAGTTTGAAAATAAAAATGAAAATAATGCATGATATTTGCAGCTATTGGGGCTTTAAATATGCGGAGTACAGGTCCCCAGGGATTACCTTAATCAGATTTGTTCAAATTGTGATAAAATATGCAAATTTGTATTTCTTAAGCTAATTTTAGCTCAATGGGTATATGAATATATACCAATGAGAGCTTATATTGTAAGTCGGTGGTGTCTGCATGTTAGTATGCATGTGTGTGTGTGTGTGAATGTATATCCGTCCACATCAAAAACTCCAAAACTGTAGCACCTACCATCTTAGTATTTGTTGTACAGTGGCACTCAGAGGTGGAGATTTTAATTCATTCAAATGAACAATTCACTTTATTACTTTACTTCAGCTATTACTTTACTTCAGTCTTTAATGGGTTTCATCCAAGAAAACTTTGAAAGCTGAGGATATATTGAGGCCCGTTTATTACACATTTGCAGCTATTACTTTACTACAGCGTTTAACCGATGACATCCTTGATAACATGTACAATAAGAAAATTTCCTCTCTTCTCATGTTAGACCTTTCCAAAGCATTTGATTCAGTTAACCATAACATTATGCTCAGTAAATTGAAACGCTACAATTTTCACCCGTCTACAATTCAATGGTTTAGTAGCTACCTAACAGGCCGTACTCAGTGTGTTAAAATTGGTAACATTTCATCCAAGTTTATTCAAGTCAAAACGGGTGTACCTCAAGGTAGTGTCTGTGGACCAATTTTATTCTCACTTTACATTAACGATCTCCCCACATGGCTTCATTCCACAACACCAATTTATGGTTTTGCTGATGACATAAACATCCTAAAAGCGTCCACAATTTCTGATATTGACAACCTTCACGATGATCTGGAACATGAAATTCATCATTTAACTACTTGGTTCCATTCCAATTCTCTGAAACCCAACATTTCGAAATATCAATACATGCTCTTCGGTACTAGGCAACAACTCAAGAAAATACCAAATCACATAAAAGTTCTTTCCAATCAAAGTACTACAATCAAAGTATCTTCTGCTACCTGTTTAGGTTTAAGACTTGACCAAGAACTCAGCTGGTCCAACCATGTTGCCTACCTCCGTCGAGCATGTGGCTATCGTCTGACGAAATTGGCCCGCGTCAGACGATGTATTCCTGAAAAGGTTCGCAAAAATGTTATCTCAGCTACAGTTTTCTCCCTTTTAGACTACTGTGACACTGTCTTTTCCAACTGTAATATTACTCTCAAAAGCAATCTACAACGCATAATTAATTTTGCAGTTCGCATTCAGTGTGGACTCAAAAAGTCAGACCATGTTACATCTTACAGAAATTCACTCAACTGGCCAACTATCCAGGAAAGACACGACCAACACTTAAAAAATCTAGTTCACAAATGTATCAACAAAAAAGTTCCTGTCTACTTGTCTGACCTTCTCACAAAAAATTCAACAATTCACCAGTATAACACCAGAAGTAAATATCATGTTTCTAAAGCCCACAGTCGCTCATTCAAATATCGTTCATCCATCATTGCCAATACTATAATTTAAACTACTTTTTTGTGCCTGTCTATTCTTTTCAGAGCCAATTCTTGGCCGATTTGTATGTCAACTTCCTGCTTGTTTTAATTAATTACACGGTGCTCACTAACTTTTTATGCTTATCTTTTGATGTGTAGTTTTTTAACTTTTAACTACTGGTTTTTATTGAGTTATTTATTATTTATTTATTTTTATTCTGTATATGTCCATATATTTTATTCAATGCATGAAAATCCATTTATGGATGCATTGACTTGAAGTAATAAAATTACAAATTACAAATTCAGTGTCAGTATATATGCAAATTAGTTAAAAAGGGGGGAATCCTGCAAATTGCTAAAACTCTGTAACCACTGGTCAGATTTGGTTGAATCTTGGTATGCAACTTCTTGAAGGTGACTTTCGTTAGATTTCTTCACATTATGGTAAAATTTTCGAAGTGATATTTTAGGGCCATAGTTTCCAATTTTGGTCAAAAAATCTTCTCAGAAACTGCTGGTCCCACTTCTTTGAAACTTGGTATGCATGGTCCTAGGGTTGGCTTCTGTCAGATTTGTTCAAATTGTGAAATTTTCAAACTTGTATTTGGGGGGGGGGGGGAGATGACCATTAATTCATTTTCGCGATGGTTTCATTGATCGTATCTAAAACCGGGGTCGAATATATGCATGGTCACCCATTCATTCAGTATCTTTCGATATGTCAAACAATATAAGTAGTTTCTCGCATCAAACAAAATTCATGAAAAATGGCCGACTTTGTCCCTTTAAGATTACTCTGTCTGGCCTGCCACTTTGAATCAAATAGTTGGTATGCTGGTTCCTAGGGTTTATCTCAATATATATTGAATTATGATGAAATCTGCGATTTTGCATTTTGGGGGCAAATTTTGACATTTTTGGTCTCAAAAAATTGTTTCTCTAAAACCGTTCGTTTGATAACTTTGATATTTGATAGACATGTTTATTGGAGATTATCTTAATGTAAGATGTTAAAATTATGATAAAATCTTCAATTGTATTTTTGCAGCTATTTTTGGCCGTTTTTGGTCAAACCATCCTGGATGACCTTTACGCATGCCATGCTTTTCTGTTTTTTGATCCCGATTGACATGGGGAAATATATTGAGCCGGTGCTGATTGTTTCGTAGGTAAGGATGTAACACTATTAGTTTTATGATCGGATTTTAGTTTACCCAGTTGTGGAGGCTTTTCATTATAAATTATCTGCTAGGCGACGTTGTGTTGAAAAAAGTCAATCATACGCTTGAATATAAGCTTAATCTGCAAAGCAAGTTTATTTATAGAATTTGAAGTTTATTTATAGAATTTGAAGAGAAAAAGCGAGAAAATTCTGACAATTTGGGAACTCCGTGCGAATTTCTTTTTTTTCCTGCCGAAGAACGCCCGCACACGGTTAAGTACTCGACTCTGCTTCCTTCAGAGGGAAATTTTCTGACGCTAACTCTTCACCTCACTTTACACATGCACAGGAGTTTACAACTGTTTTTACCACATATCTTTCAAGTCTTACAACATATTGGGAGCTAAAACTATTTTTTCAGGAATCTTTTGTATCTGAAGGTCAAGTTAAGGTAGTATGCACCTCGAAAGTGAAAGACTTAAACTTTTGCTCTAACTTTCCTCAGGTATCTTTCAGCTATTCTCTTTCAAAATCAAGAATAAAAATAGGGGGTCACCGTGCAAAGTTTGGTACTAGAGAAACAAATTACCGAAGATTTACCGATATTTAATAGAAATTCAAAATGGCCACCATCCCTGTGTTAACTCTAAGGAGAAAATAAATTTTCGAATTTCGAAAAACTAAGCCGGTTAAAAGTTTTCTTTCACCAAGAGCTTTAAAATGAACCCCAACATGTGGTATATCAGAGGGGAATTGTAAAAAGTTTGAGAGTCTGAATGTCTGTCCCCGAGGTGCGCGTTCTACCTTAAGCGAGTATATCAGATAAGAAAACACAAATAACTACTAATAACTTTACGGACTATATTCGTGGTTTAACCAAGTACTCAGTATGACAGCCAAGTGTTGCAAAATTCGTGAAAACTATTTTATGTTCATAAAAAACATTTTGTGTGTTCATGAATTCCATGTTTATGTTCATGAAAACCATTTTTGTGTTCATGAAACTATTTTTGTGTTCATAAAAATCATTTTGGTGTTCATGAATTCCATGCTTATGTTCATGAAAACCAATTTCGTGTTCATGAATTTTATGTTTATGTTCATCAAAACCATTTTTGTGTTCATAAAAGCTAATTTTGTGTTCATGATATATATATATATATATATATTATATATATATATATATAATATATATATATATATATATATATATATATATATATATATATATATATATATATTTCAAACGTACTCTCTGTGCCCAAGTTCAGAGGTTGCCATAAAGCCATTATGGTGATAACCGGGAGGGCACATTGTATACATTTTGTGTATATATATATATATATATATATATATATATATATATATATTATATATCTATATATATAATATATATATATATATATATATATATATATATAAATTTGTATGATGCAATACAGCCATGTGCCCGAAGGGGGCGCTGAAAATTATGTCTGATATGTTAAAGTTACGCATCTGAATGGGTAGTGCCACCAAAAAATTCAAGTGAGTGATGAAATTAGTGGCTGGCACAAGGCAAGTATAGGCTTAAGCATGGGCATTTTAAAAACATGGTGACCCCCCCCCCCCCATCACCAAAGTCAAAATAGGTTAACAGTGGTGACCCCCATGAATCCACTGCCCCCCTCGCCGGGCCCCAGCCCGATCGAAGAACCTGACCAGTTTGTTCGTTCTACGACCCCTTTCAAAGACCAAATATTTTCCATAGTGATATCAAAAAAAAACCACAGGAAAACGTTCAAAATCACACTCAGAAACATAAAGAATTAAAAGTCATAGTAAAGACTTATCAAAATGAGGCATAATGAATTTTAACAAAAGAAGTCATTATCGATTTTAGGAAGGTCAGTCAACCAACTATATTCCTATCGTTATTCAAGGCAGCGAGGTTGAAATTGTGTCTGTGTTTTTTTTTAAATATCTTGGAATTCAACTGTCTAATACCTTGTCTTGGCAGACAAATACAGGATCTTTAATCAAGAAAGCTCAGCAACGCCTGTATTTTTTGAGACGCCTGAAGAAATTTGGCATGAGTCGTGTCATTTTGATCAACTTTTACCGCACTGCAATTGAGAGTATTTTAACATATACATGTACTATAACAGTCTGGTTTGGAAATATCACTACTGCAGAGATGCATTCACTAGTATTAAAAAGTCGTTAGCACTGCAGAGAATATCATTGGTTCAGATTTAACTTCATTGCCATCAATTTATCGACCCAGGACCATTCGGAAAACCACTTCTATCATTAATGATGAAAATCATCCAGCCCATAAATATTTTGATCTTTTACCTTCCAGGTGGCGCCATCGATGCGTCAGACCAATATCTGAGTGATTTCGCAAGAGTTTCTATCCATCATCAGTTTGAATTTTAAATCAAATGTAGGCTAATACGCCTAAGTTATGTTTGTTTCGTATTTTTAGTCTTTGTATTTTAACGTGTTTATTTTATTTTATGATATTTTTTATTCTTTCATTGATGCTCACGTGAAAAATCAATTTCCACTGTATTTTAATACATATGGCGATAAAGTATTATTAAATTATTATTATTATTTTGCGAATTTGGCGAGATTTTGTGATTTTGCTGGATTCCTGCGCTCCAGCTCAGCCACAGCGCCACGCCCGACAACTTCGTGCATTATTGGGAGCACATGCGCAGTCCAGTGTATGGTTGTGACCTTACGTGACCCTTTGAAGGAGGAAGGAAGGCGGAAACTAGGAAACAAGGAAGCTGTTGCCGAACGCTGGAGAATACAGTACATTCGTAGGCACAGGGACATACAGGTTAGTAAAATGATATCATCATTTATAGTCTTATAATAACAGGGTGTCTTATCTAAGATATGGTTTGGGGACTACGAAAACTTGTGAAACTTCAGTCCGGCCATGAGCATGATGAGTCATCGTCGTAGGGCCCCAGGGGAATTACCCCAACCACGACCATTATAAATGATATGTCTCTGAATTTGTTATCTATTTTCTCGTCATCGAGGAGTGAATTACTTGCTTAACTAGATAAATTGGTGATTCATAGTTTTAAAATGGACAGAAACATGTGCTATTAAATAAAATATGCCAACTTCAAAATGGATAATCCTGAGACAGAACTCGTTCTTTTCCAGCTTGATTTCACAACGTTTGTGTGGTGATTACAGTGCAGAAATGTTGTCACCTCATACTTGTTACTTTTATAATAAGTGCAGTACAACCTATACTTGAAAACATTCAAAGTTTATTATAAAGTCTGTTGAAGACAACACCGATCGAGGGACTGTAGTATGGCAAACAAGCATGGACCACAGCTCCTGTGGGGGGCGAGGGACTATGCATGAAGGTGGCAAACCTGTGAATCTGAATCTGAATCTGAATAATACGTTGAAGACACCAATACTGGTATATGATCAACGGGGAAGAGGCAGGTGCTTAATCGCACTGGACAGCTGCCTTAAATATGTTTACCGATGCTGATGTTACAACCGAGTCACTTAAATTGTTCCAGTCTATGATTGTTCGTGGAAAGAATGAGTTCCTGTAAATGTCCGTGATTGATCGTGGTATTTGGAATGGTTTTGAATTATTACATGCATATTTAGTAACTGGGTTGCTGTGATGATAATCTGTGAATTTCCGAGGTTTAACTGCGCCTTTTGGTTTTTGTGGAATGAGGTATGTATCCTGATGAATGGCTGTATGAGATCTTGAGTGATTTTAAACAGAAATGTCAAGCGGAGTTGTTGTCTTCTTTCTTGTAGTGGTTGAAGTTGATTTTCTGCTAAAATTTTGCTGATGCTGCCTGGCTGTCTTGATGTGTAATTTCTAGTAATGAAACTGATGGCTTGTCTTTGAATGCGTTCTAGTTTATCTATGTTGGTTTGTGTGAAAGGATTCCATATGATTGCACTGTACTCCATGGTTGATCTGACAATGAAATGTATGCTGTTTTCCTACATGATTTGCTACAGTGTTTTAAATTTCTCCTCAGGAAGCCGACAATAGATGCTGCTTTTTTTGACAGATTGTTGATGTGTATATTCCATTTGAGATCTTCAGATAATATGAGTCCG
This sequence comes from Ptychodera flava, assembly GCF_041260155.1. Lineage (NCBI taxonomy): Eukaryota > Metazoa > Hemichordata > Enteropneusta > Ptychoderidae > Ptychodera > Ptychodera flava. The sequence continues at coordinate 128,551 of NC_091945.1, read as the reverse complement.
AGGTATGGATTGTGTGGTACTTGTTTGAGGATATGACTGTTTAAACTGTAGAAATGTGAACTTTTGTTTTTAATACTAAGAATGTAACATTTCTTAGCATTAAAACGCATCCCCCATGTTTTTTGCCCATCTCTCTAGCTCTTCAAGATCATTCTGTAGGATGTTATGGTCATTCTGTGTTCTAATTGGTCTGTACAGTAAACAGTCATCAACAAATAGTCGGACTTGAGATTTAACACAGCCTGGGGTCATTTATATGGCAGAGAAATAAAAGTGGACCGAGTACAGTGCCTTGAGGAACCCCGGAACCGACTGGTACTTGTCTAGATGTTTCTCCCTCGATGACGACTTGCATTTGACGTTTGGACAGGAAAGAAATTAACCAGTTATGAAGTGAGCCTCTGATGCCATAGTGATTGAGTTTATGTAATAGTTTCTTGTGTGGGACAGTGTCAAATGCTTTGGAGAAGTCCAGGATGGCTATATCTGTCTGTACATTCTTGTCATAGGATTTCATTAGATCGTCTATAGTGACAAGAAGTTGATGTATCACATGAGTAGCCAGAGCGAAATCCATGATTTAATGATGTGAGTATATTGTGATATTCTAGATGGCTTAAGATGTGTCGGCAAATGATGTTCCAAAAGTTTACTTGTGACTGATGTAAGAGAGACTGGTCTGTAATTTTCTGGTACATGCTGGTCTTGAACACTGGCGTGATGTTTGCATTTCTCCAGTCACTGGGGAGTTCACCTGTATCGATGGAGCTTTGGAAGATGTATGCCAAAGCTAGTGACAGCTCAGCAGCACAGTTTTTCAAGACCATATTAGGGATGTTATCAGGTCCTGTTATTAGCTTTACTCGGATTTATGTTCTTAAGCAGTTTCTCCACCCCTTCCTTGGTGATTTTGAGGTGGCCTATGTCTGGTGCTCTCTCAGATGTTAGTTGAGGCATATCTTCACTGGTCTCTTTGGTGAAGACCGAGCTGAATTGGTTGATAAGTATGTCCGCTTTGGTTTTGCTGTCACTCACTAGCTGTCCTTTCCTCTTTAGTGGTGCAGTGCCAATGTTTTCTTGCTTTTAGATTTTACAAACTTCCAGAAGGGTTTGCTGTTGTTGTTTTTCAGGCCATCGTCGATGATGCTATTGACAAATGACCATTCTGCTCGTCTGAATTCTCTCTTACATACCTTTTGTATGTGTCGGTAGTTTGACCATTTTCCTGTCTTCTTTGCTTGTTTGCATATCCTGTACTTTTGTCGGCTGAGTCGTTTCAATTTGTGGTTAAACCGAGGTAGTGAATGTCTGAAGTGCTTCATTTTAGATGGAATGTGCAAATTGATTGATGTCGTGAGTTCTTGTTTGAAGGTTGACCACAACGATTGTACACTGGCACCTTCCTGATATTTACGGCTGATATTATCAGAGATCTTACTTGCATCATGATGGAGTTCAGCCCAATTTGCACTTTGAATATTGATAGCACTTCTTTGGTTTCTGTTTGATGTAATGAGGCTTTGTCATTGAATCTGTTATGACAATGTCATGATCAGATATGCCGGGTATACTGATAGAACTTTTAATGAATGAAGGGTTTGTAGTAAATACCAAGTCCAGTAAGTTGTTTTCTCTTGTAGGTGCCTCAATTACTTGTGTAAGGTTGAATATGACTGAGGTGTCTATCAAGGCCTGTTGTACTGCCTTGTCTGGTGCAGCCTGGTTCACAGTGGATGTCTGCCAGTCAATGTCTGGGCAATTGAAGTCACCACACAGGATAATATGACGGTCTTTTTTTCCTGTTATTAATTCTAATGATCTTTGGAGCTCACCGATATCCTTGATGTTACGTTGAGCCATATAGTAGGAACCAATGTAGAGATCTTTCTTTCCTTTTAACTTGATTTTGACCCAGTCGACTTCACATTCAGTAACATATTCTGGTTGCTCTACTGATATTATGTCATTGTGGACCATTACAAACACACCTCCTCCAAGTGTTCCTCTGTCGTTTCTGTAGACTTTGTAATTATCTGGGAAGATTTCACTTGACTTAACTGCATCATTTGTTGGGGTTTTACCAGGTTTGATTCCCTTTAACCAGGATTCAGTTCCACAAACTATATCTGGCTTAGTGTAATTTATCATAGCAGCAGTTCTGATTGCTTGTTGATTACACTTCTGCAGTTGACTGTTAAGATTCTCATGTTAGCTTTCTGGACAGATTGCCATGGTTGATCCATTGTAGATTTGGGTGATGAGATATTTTGATGTCCTGGTGATTTGAAGTCAGATTCGGTTGATGAACTCTTAGATGATAGTGTACGTGATTTGGGACTGCTTGTCTTGAGTGGGACTAAAAGTGAAGTTTGAGTTGATGGAATCTGGGGTAAGTTCAATACCTGATAGCGGTGCATAATAGTTGGAGTCCAGTTCATAGCTGTGAAAAGTGAAACTGTTGACGTTGATACTGTTGCACTTGCAGCATAGCCACTGGACGTTTGAACGATGCAGGAGCTTATAGTCTGCTGAACATAATTCAATGCAGGATCTGTGATGCCAAATACTACACTCGTCGCAACAAACACCATCATTTGACCATGTCACAGGCCTTTCACACAAGCCGCATGGATATATCGACTTGATGTTAGCTGGGCCTGGGTTCAGTTCGATGTCACCAGATAGAATGAGAATGGCCATAAGCAGTGAAGTTGATGGTCGTGGAAAGTCGGGTGTTGTCTTGGGCATTTTGAAATGCATGTACAATGAGGTACAAAAATTACGTTGCTGGATTTCATCCTCTTCAAGCGGTTCGGAAATATACTTGCCAAGTGTTATTAGTAAGAGCAGAGCGAGTGTGCCGTGATACATTGTCCTATCTGAGCTTATTGACAAGGTTGATTGATACTTGCGTGTCTTCGAAACAGGCCTGGCTTACTCGAGCAAGATGGCGGCAGCAATGCTACTTCAACTATGTTGCGTAACGCGTCACTCTCTTCGTCCGGTACAAGGCAATATGATCCAAAATATACAAAGACTTTTACAAAAATACTCCTGACAAGTTCCCCCAGTAGATTGTGTCAAATTGTAGGGAAGTAAATGTCTATAAGACTGAAAAACGTGAAAATTGGAGTCTCTCTCACGGAGCTGTTGGAAAACACGTCCGCTCAGCGAGGCAGCGCCTGTGGGCACAATTTAATACAGAAGTGGTACTCACAAGTGGTACTCACAATACACTGCATTTAGTTCCGCCATTATGGATTTGTGCTTTGTCTATGGTGTGACATGACATCATAATTTGTGGCGATACCACTTATTAAAGCCCCGCTAACTCTTGAAATGTGTTGACCTCAAAATATCTTCCTATTCTCTCCTAGTTTTCTCTAAATTCTACCCTCAGAAGGGATCTGGGCTTTTACTGCATTAGGAAACCATTCATTTGTGAAACATTTTACAAGTACATTCAAATTTAAACGGTCGTTTTAATTTCCTGCCATCTCCAAAAATTTGTAATATTACAAAGGAAACAGAACATACAATTTAAAAGTTGAAACTTTTACCCCTATGCATTTTACAACTCTGTGCAGTTTATGTGAAGATTTCAGAGCAGATATGCACAGTATCCATGGTTTTTGCTTTTCCGCATGGGGGTGTGATTTGGTGTTTGGGCAAATCGCAGTGTAATCTTTATCTTGTTCAAACTTGCATATACAGTCCAAGCAGGTATTAATAATATACACACACCCAAATTATTACATACTCACAAACTTATTTTAGCTTGAAAGTAAAACATAAAGATAAGGGGAACACCATTTGATTCCGGGGGGGGGGGGGGGGGGGGGGGGGTGTGGGGGGGGGGGGGGGGGGGGGGGGGGGGGGGGGGGGGGGGGGTGGGGGGGGGGGGGGGGGGGGGGGGGGGGGGGTATGGAGGATTTAGAGAAAAAAAAAAATTGTCGCCAGGTGAGGTAGAAGGAAAAAAAAATTGATCCTGTCATGGCCTGAGAAAAAAAAAATTGTCATAACAGACAGAAGTGAAAAAAAAGTTGTCACAATGCACCCCAGAAATTAGCAAAATTTGGAAACCCTATTCTCATGTATTCTTTGCCGGCACGCCGCCATAGGCGGCGCAAATGTTTTTACCACAAGCATTCTTATGGTTTTTACCCAGCGCTTATGATATAAGCATGCACTACATAGGTCTACTTTACACCTCAGCACACTCAATGTTTTAATTCCCTTTTCTGACCCAAGAAATCATATTTGAGGATTCTGTTGCAATATCTCAATGGCAAGGCATTATCAAAAGGGGACTATTTGACTTTTGTAAATTGTGAAAATTTAAAACACAGGATAGGAGTCAATAAACTAGTGTTAAAATCAATATATTATTCTCTCAATATAAATATATTAGGAAGATGTACAAGTTGACAATGAAAAATTGAGGAACAACAAATATAATGAAATACAAGGGAGGGGGTCACTAAAAAAATTGAAAACTTCAGGGGGCGTTACTCAAAATGTGGAGAGGAAGAAGGGGGGCGGGGTTACTCAATTTTTTTTTGCGAAATAAATTGAAACACATCTCAGATTGCACCATTGCACACATCCATTTCTCAAAATTTTCAATGCGAGAGGGGGGCACCCCTCTCGTGCTCTCCCCCCCTTGGGTCTTCTAACAGTTTTACTGGTAAAAGACAAATTTAAAATACCTATCGGATTGCACTACACTGCACCGTGGCGCACATCAATTTCTCAAAATTTTCACAGGATCTAGGACAAAACTGAACTGTTGTGAATTCATCCTTTATTATCACAGAAACATGTTTTCATTTACCTCAGTTCAATGACCATTTTGACAGTTAAACATACCATATTCAGGCTTTTCATTAGAAGCTGGCAGCTGGAGAAATGACACAAGAAGGTCACAGATTTTCCGTTCCTGTATATTTATTTATCTTCAGTCTTTAGCAAACAGAACTGTTTTTCGCAAATTGTATTGTCATTGTTTGGTTGTTGAATTTTGTGACACAAACACTGATCATGCATAAAATGTAAAAAATATTGCAGTGTTCAATGTCATTTTCAAACAGTTTTACCAAGTGCAAAATAACCTGAAACTCCTCTCAGATTGCACCATTAAACACATCAATTTCCTAAAATTTTTGATGCGAGAGGGGGACACCCCCTCTCGTGCTCTCCCCCTAGGGTGTTCTAACAGTTTGCTTAGTAAAAGCAAATTAAAAACACCTCTGAGATTGCACCAGACTGCACCATTGCACACATCAATTTCTCAAAATTTTCCACGCAAGATAGGGGAAAGCCCCTCTGACATTTCCCCCTAAGTCTCTCGCGTGTTCTCTCTCTGTACTTTCAATTCTGCCCGGTCAGATATCCTAGTGAAAACCCTGTCATAATACCCATCCAAATTAAACAACATACTATGTGGTTAGATACTGGTTATAGCGTGAGCTTTTATATATCTTTATTTTATTGGTACTTGCAATTTAATTTTGATGGGTTCACCTTTTTTGAACCATCATGAGATAACTGATGATAGTCTAGCAGAGTACATCAGTATTTCAAAGGTCTTTACTGTTGCTGTATTTTGTAAATTTTCGAAATTTCTGAGTTTCAGGCCATAAATAATGATGGGCTCCCTTATATACAACGCATCACAAACTTGATGACAAATAAAAAAAAATTTGCATTGCTACTCCATTTGAAAAAAAAAATTGATGCAGCTCTGACAGTAGAAAAAAAAAATTGCTGTCACTGTGACAGGAAAAAAATATTTGTTCCCATACCCATTTCCTCCATACCCCTCCCCAAAAATCAAATAGTTCTCCCCTAATGCGAAAAATAAGCTGGTGGGGCTTCAATAGCGCCCTCAACTGCACTTGAAAGCCAGCTGCTCTCTCATATAGTACACTCACATTCAGGTAGTCAGTAATGTTTTGTTCTCCTGTTCCTGTGATCATTAGGTGGAGTACCCTGTTGTACTAGTCATGAATTGATGAAGACCTCAGAATGGTGAAAAGATCTCTATTTTGTTTTACTGACACCAAATATTTCAGTGAGTTCTTTGGGCAGCTGATCAAGGTCCTCCATGATAAATTCATCTGGCTTGAATTCTGCCTGATCAAAAAATCGCCGAGTTTACAATAGTTCATTATGCACTGAGGCACTGAATATACACAGTAATCTGGTAAAGTCTGGTGAAGGCTGGCAAAATGTTGTTCAAGACAGAACAAGTCCTGCGTGAGTGTGGGGGTCTTGATGTAAACACTGTGATGTGAACTGGAAAACTGTACCATCCCATAATTTATTCTCTCTAGAGAACATGAGAACAATCTAGAATTTCTATTGATATGCTAATTTCTGTTCTAATAATAGCTTAACTTCTAGTGAACATGAGCTTCTACAGTCCAGGTAATGTCCATATAGAGGATACTATGATTGACCAATCAGCGAACCTGCCGTCGAAACGTCATGAATAATTAACCATGCAAACCTAGGCTCGTACATTGCAACAAGTTCGGAACTTTTCGGCTTGATTTCACCCTTTTAATATTTATAGCACTCAGGGTAGTTTTTAGATGTAGATATTTTATACAGACAACGTTCAGTACGGTCGAGATGGTAACCGACACAAGTGGTTAGTACATCGAAAATTACTTCTTTGGATGATTTTCCTGGCCAGGTACCGCTCCTACAAATCAGGATTTGACTCTTGTAAATCTATAGCAAGTTATTTGTCGCCAAACATCTCCAATTCTTGGTCGAATTTCAACTTAACCTTGCCATCTGTAGTGTGGAGAATGTTTCAAGCTTTGCAACGATGGGTCATCTGTTCTTGTCGGTCATCGGAGCACAATTTTTTCGATCACCATGCATTTCCCGGTACAATTGACCCTTCGCTCAGAAAAACGCGCGCCGGATCAATCACCGAGAAGTTAACCAAAAGCTGGAAAAGAGAACAAAAAACGTCCAGTAAGTTCTTTCTCGAACATGATTAAGGGTAATAAACTCAGAAAACTATTCCTGAAGAAATCTTACAATTTTTAACACGGTAGAACGTCGCAAATCGACTCGGGCTGAGACACTTCCGGGTAGCCAACAGTCTCACTCGATCGGTGGATCTGTCAGGTCAGATCGCGATGTCAGCATAACATTTCAAAGCGAACCAACGTAACCTTTAACCCTCGTTACATATACAGTACGTGATTGGTTCTTGCCTTAACCTCATTACATATACGGTACGCCATTGGCTCTTCCAACTATCCTATATGGACATTACCCGGGCTGTTCTAGATAGTTCCAAACATAACTAATTGAAATCAAGGTCATGGAGGAGAAAGATATTAAAATAATGACGTTCAGAATGTTCTACTCTAAGTTATTCAGGTAATGGGTGGGGGAGAATGACCACATACCAGAAGCTACTAGTATGGGTATTTGTCCAATAGATGTTGTCAGTCTGTACAATGTACGTATGTCTGTAGGGATGTTGATCCACTCCAAATATCTTGAGAACTAAAGTACTTGCAAACTTGATATTTGGTGTGTAGATGTATCATTGGTATACAGCCAGAAGTTTTTATTTGTTTTGATGATATTGTCAAAATATGCAAATTAGCTGAAAAATTCTATATTCTGTCAAAGATTTTCATAACCATTGATCAGACAACCAGGCTTACATCGCCATGTGTTAGTCATATTAAACATTTCCTGCAACAAGACAGTAGTTTGTTTCCTTAAAATTACCTCGTCTGGCTTTTTACTGCACCTCAAATTATGCAAATTCATCCATTTTGAATATATGATTGGTTTTGGTGCTTATCTACCCACATGCATATTTCTCTGTCCACAGATAAGCATGTTTTGTGTCTGCTAATGCATGCATGGTTGCAATTGTCTGTGTGTAGAGGGGTCATTCATTGCACAAACAAGTATAAGAACACTTCATCAGCCATCAACAAATCTTAATTATCAGGCTTCTGTAGATGTGCCTGTATATTTGCTTACAGTATACATTTCATTTCCAGCTCTTTTTAAGGAAGAATCCAGTGACAGCATATGACAGAGTTTTAGAAGAGAGAGACAAATGAGGAAGAAAAGGAGAAAAACATTGATTAAGAAAATTGCAGACAACTAAAATGGAGCCGTACAATTTTCAGGTAAATGTGCAGGGTTTGAGACAACAACAACAAATGCATCAATGTGATCAGTCAACTGTAACTCAGCAACTTTGTTTTTTGGGTACAGTTGCTGAACTCCTATTGTGCCAGTATTTCTGAGTGTATGTATTACTAGTCGATGTATATATTTTGATGAGCATTTGAACTTAAATGGCAGCATCAGAATGTCTTGTACTTCCATATTTTCATTAATATTTCTGTCTGTTAGCCATGACTTTTGGTCAGCTGTGCTCCTCTTGCCAAAAATTGCAATCTACAACTGAAGTAACTTTCCAATACTAGAAAACTACACCAGCTGCCATGAGAGCTAGTAACGTAATGGTCAAAATGAAACAAATATAAACAGTATGAAGAACAGAGTCATTTTTTCAATTGTATTCTTGTTGTCAATGTTTTGAAATGAAAGATTTTTCCACAATAGAGAATAATGTTTTTCACTTTTTGCTAAAGAACTGCATGAAAGAACATTGTTTTACGCAAAAAAACTTACTCAGTATCTTGATCATGTTGAATTTTATAATAAAAACTCAGATGTGTAACTTAAATCATCAGCAGCATATACAACTTCCCTCCAAAGTACATGAGAAAATAGTGTTTCAATGGCATTATTTGTTTTTTATCTTGTCTTTTCACACGTAACAGATCATGTAATTTATGATACAATCTCAGAAATTTAAAAAGTGCATTGGAAGGCATGTTTTCAGTAACCCAGTTAATTTTTATCTTGGCCCTAACACACACATCAGCCCCCTTACAAAGCCTAGGAAGCAGACTGTTATACCCATTTCATCATCACCAAAATAGAAACACAATCACCAATTTACAAAATTAATGTGCATTTTCTCAATCATGAATTTCATTTCATAATGTTAGTGTGTGCACTCTTCCTCCATGACTTGGTTCATATTTGTGATGACTTGTATCTCCACAGATTGTTACAATTATATACTTTCTTAAAATCATAACAAGTAGAGAATAAAAGAACAATCACATGTTCTATGGTGAATTTAATGTACCAAGAATGTATCATTTTAAAGTGTTGGTAGACGCAAGTAAATTTTACTTCAATTCTAACTTACTGATATTCCAAACAACATCTACGACATGATCACAATGTCTCACAATATTTAATAATTTTTTTCAGCAACTTCATGGAATTTCTCAAAGAGAAAGAGAGTGAATCACCACAGCTGCCACAGCAGTTCACGCCAACTTATTCTACACAAAATATCCAATCATTAAATGTATCCACACACCAGCAACTTCAAGCCTGGGCTTCATTAGGGCGGACAATGCATCCTGGTATATATCATCTACATCTGTACACCAGTACATTCATCAGCTCCATTGCTAACGTTAGATTATGGAATATTGAATTCAGAACGTCAGATATATCAACTCCAATCTCCAGCAGGCCATAATCCTGCACCCACATTTCAGCATGAACAACACATACCGGTACATGCCAACACAAGGGCAAGACCAGTTTCTGAAATGCCATCCCAGAATATCCAACAAACTTATCAATCTCAGGGATTCAGGGAATATGCATTGACTCAGAAAAGATTCATGACTGAACCACACCAATATTATCCACAACAAATGCTGATGCCACAGGTCCAGCCATCACTTCTACAGGGAGTGGACATAACAAGCCATGGACAGGATCAATCAGCCCAACCATTCTTTCAACAAGGACCCTATATGATTGGGCAGAGTTTTCAACAATCAGAGTTACCATCACAACATCACCTACTACCGGGTCAGCCATTAGCTCAGCAACAAACAGGAAGAGTACATCATGGAGATATTGGTACATTATCTGAATTTTACATCAGGGATCATCAGATGTGATAGCAGAGGACATTCAACCACCTCATTTAACATCACCACAGCAGATGTTGATCCAGCCACCAACTCACCAGGCAACAGAGTCTGTTCAACAGAGACAGACATTTGTATCTCCTGAACAGCAACAAATGCCATCCCAGTATGTTGAACAACCAGTCTCACATCAACAGTCCCAGTCTTCTCTTCAAAGGGTGACAAAAAAAAGGAAACATCAACACAGCCATGATGAAACCAATGTCTCTCCTGATGTATTTGATAGTGGCCAGACATCCATGAGGAATGTCAGACACAATCTGGTAGAGCTCCCCAATCTGAACATTCAGCACATCATGAAGGAGTTGCATCATCGAGTACAGGTATACTTTGACATAAAGCTACCAACAGAATTGTATTGTTTATATACACAGAATGATATATGACAGTGATAAATCGATTTTACACCCTTATATTTTTCAGGGAAGGAAAATATGAATGATGTAATGACTGTGTCACTATAAGTCAAAGATGAGTGGTGACACGGTCATTAAGTCATAAGTACCGGTATTTTCTGAGCTGAATGTAGAAATATATTTGGGAGAAAATTCATGTCAAATGCAAAATCAAGGCTTCATTGTTTTTTGCAGAATAAATGTTGTTAAACTCTTATACTACTTTTACAATGAAATCAATATGCCATGGGCAAGTTGTCAATCATTTCTTGTAATCAGTCACTGAGCGAGGAACATCATGGTGCTCATTTGGGCAAATGCCAGAATATTGTTCAATCTTAATTCAATTATCTTCTGCTAAGTTATACTCGATTTCAAAGATGACATAGGCCTAGAGATTTACTACAGATGATGTTGTGCTGCTGAAGCTTACATGATAACACCGGTGTGCTAATGTTGCAGCAGTTGACAGGTTTGGCTACACGTTTTACGTGAACGTGGAACGTGAACGTGAACGCGTAACGTCACAAATTTCTGCGATGATGTCAACGACTTGTGCGTAGGTTCTCCACATACTCAGAGCCGGCGTCGCGTATTTACGTGGAGACAGCTGTTTTCATGTAATTTGTAAACGTGTAAAATTTATTCTCATCTTTATGTATCAAAACATGGTAAAAACTGTGAATCATTCATGCAGTTGTTAGTTAGATATATGATAGTGACATCGTCAAAAATATTCATGTATTTTCATTATTTGTTATGTTAAATTTCTTCGTCGATTCGCAGTATACCTGGTAACAATTGAGCTATCCCTGTGATGCGGAAACAGACTACGCGGACCCAAGCCGAGCTGAATCATTTCTTGCGCGTGCCACAAGAATGGCTGGCGTAACGTGTAGCCAAACGCATGTTTGCACGCGAACGTGTACACCAACGCCAACATGGATTCTACAAGTTCATGTTCACGTAAAACGTGTAGCCAAACCCATCCACTCTCTGTCTGTTGGTGCAATATCTCAAGAACAGGTCATTGGATCAGAATCAAATTTGGTACATGTTCCAGTATTCTGTTTGAGAATGGCAAGAAATGATTAGTTTTTGGTGGGTGTGGCTTCACGTTTTATGCTCATTTGCATAATAATGATTTCACCAAAAAAGAACGACACAGGGAGAACAGCTGCACAGAATTTGATGAGATTTGCTACAAATGTTGATTACAAAATGATTTATCTGCCATGAAATGCATAAAGGTATGACATGAAAGTGAAATGCTAATTTATATATTTGATGAACTTTCCTAACTAGGGTTATATATCTTGATTGACTTGACCAAAGTTGATGAAACTTGCTATGTACGTGAAGATACTATGATACAACATTTTTGAAAGTCACTAAGCATTTTATTTTAGCCAATTCCTAATTTGCATATTTAATGAACTTTCCTAACTAGGGATACTCAGATTAACTTGATCAAAGGATGCGAAACATGCTCTGTACATTGATGATACTAGGTTAAAACAATATTGAAAGTCATTTAGCATTTTTATTTCAGCTAATCGCTTATTTGCATATAAGTGAACTTTCCAAATTAAGGATATATATCTGGAATGGCATGATCAAGATCACGAAACTTGCTATGTATATTGTACCGTAGATACTGATATAATGTTAGTAAAATTCAGTTTTGATTTTTGAGCTACTATAGACTATAGTCTATAGAAGCTATTGAGATGGGTGATTGTCCGGCGTCTGTCGTCTGTATGTATGTATGTATGTATGTATGTATGTCCGTTTGTGAGGCGTCCGTCCACTCAAATATCTTGAGAACCGCACTACTTACTGATTTGATGTTTGTGGTGTAGATATGATTTTGAGAAATCAGTTCTTTTCATTTTTTGATATTGTTGAAAATATGCAAATTAGCGCCCAAAAAGGCGTTTTTGGTAAAAAATCTTCTTCTTCATAACCGCTGGTCAGACAGCTTTGTTATTTAGTATACAGGTCCCTAGGGATAACCCAACTTAGATTTGTTCAAATTGTGATGAAATGAGAATCTGTATTTTCAAGGAATTTTTTCGTCATTTTTGGTCAAAACTTTATTTCATCAAAACCGCTCGTCTGACAGCTTTGATATTTGGTATACAGGTTCCTACAGATAAACTAAATATGATGTATTGAATATATGACGAAATCTGCAATTTTGTATTTTTGGTGCAATTTTTGCCATTTTTGGTCAAAAATGTGTTTCTCAAAAACTACTTGTCTGATGCCTTGATATTTGGTAGGTTCCTAGGGGTTGTCTTAGTGTGACATATTGAAATTTGATGAAATCTTCAATTTTTGTATGTTTGGGTCAATTTTTGCCATTTTTGGTCAAAATAGCGGGTATTTGTTTCTCAAAAGTTACTCATCTGATATCTTTGATATTTGGTATACAGGTTCCTAGGCTTTATCTTAATTTAATACATTGAAATTATGATGAAATCTTCAATTCATATTTTTGCAGCTAATTTTGCCATTTTAGGTCAGGCCATCCTTTAATGAGCTATCAAAGATATCCACCTTCTTCATCAATAAATGAGTCATAAAAATTATTCTCTACATAACACAGCAGAGCTCTGTCAACTGTTGGGTCGCTTGTTATTCCACAAGGACACCGCCCGGGGGGACTTATAGGTTTGGTCATGTCCGTGCGTGCGTGCGTGCGTCCGTCCGTCCGTTCACGCAGATATCTCAGAGATGCCTGGAGCGATTTCATTCAAACTTGGTACAAGGATTACTTCATATGTCATACAGATGCACATCGATTTGTTTTCTCATACAATCCAATATGGCCGCCAGGCGGCCAATTTGTTACGATTTTTTCATGTACAGAGCCATAACTCAGACATGTTTCAACCGATTTTATTCAAAGTTGGTACAAGGACATTGACCAATGTCATAGATATGCACGTCAATTTGTTTTGTGATACAATCAAATATGGCCGCCAGGCGGCCATTTTGTAACGATTTTTTCATGTACATCAGAGCCATAGCTCAGGCATATCTCAACTGATTTTATTCAAAGTTGGTACAAGGACATTGACCTATGTCATACATATGCACGTCGATTTGTTTTCTGATACGATTCAATATGGCCGCCAGGCGGCCATTTTATTATGATTTTTTCATGTACAGAGCCATAACTCAGACATGTTTCAACCGATTTTATTCAAAGTTGGTACAAGGACATTGACCAATATCATAGATATGCACGTCAATTTTTTTTGTGATACGATCCAATATGGCCGCCAGCGGCCATTTTATTACGATTTTTTCATGTACAGAGCCATAATTCAAGCATATCTCATTTGATTTTATTCAAAGTTGGTACAAGGACATTGACCTGTGTCATACATATGCACATTGATTTGTTTTGTGATACAATCCAATATGGCCGCCGTGTGGCCATTTTTTAACGATTTTTTTACGATGTCCTGAACCATAATCAGACATCCACAAGCAAATTTATTCAAAGTTGGTACAAGGACATTGACTTATAGTATACATATGTACTTCGATTTGTTTCTCGATATGGTCTGATATGGCCTCATGGTGGCAATTTTGTTATGGTTTTTTTCATGTCGAGAGCCATAACTCTGGCAAGTCTCAACTGATTTTATTCAAAGTTTGTACCTGGACATTGACTTATGTCATACATATACGTGTTGATTTTTTAAACAGTAAGATCAAATATCGCTGTGTGGCGGCGATTTTGTTACGATTTTCTCATGTACTGAGCCATAACTCAGACATATTTCCACCAGTATCATTCAAAGTTGGTACAAGGACATTGACCCATTTCATACATGCTCGTCAATTTGTTTCACGTCATGTAGCAGTAGCATGTCAATTATTAAAGTTTCATAATTAGGCTAATATGTCAAGAAATACTGCATCAAATTTCATTAAACTTTGTAAAGATGTTAAGCTCACATTGCTTTAACAGTGAAAAAGACATTTATCAGTGTCATTTTAATTACGTGTAATTGCATATGTAATGAACTTTCCTAATTAGAGTGATATATCCACAAATACAACGTCAAATTTGATGAAACTTGATACTGATGTTGATCTCATAGTGTTGTAAATACTGCATTAAACTTATGAAATATGGTACCGGTGATAATCTATTAGTGTTAGGATAGTATGAAAAGATGTTTTGCAACATCCTGTCAACTAATTCCCAGTTGACTCATTTAATGACCCTTAGATATAGTGGCCTAAATTGGTTTTATGTTTTCATCACCATGGAACTCATTCTTTGCTATTGAGTGCCGTCTGTATCAAAGTATTTTTATCACAGACCTAATAAAGAGGACTCTATCCTCTCTGAGGACCTGTAATCAAAGTACCCATTAACAAGTGGGGACTGTGTCATCAACGATAACTTTTTTCCGTGTAAAACGTCAAATCTGATGGCAATCACTGAATACATACTTTAATTTTATTGACGTTATTCCCTCAAAGGTAAACATAGTCAAGAACTAATACTAAAAACATAAGTGTTGCGGGTATATTGGCTCAACACAGTTCTTCAGATTACCAATATTCAGTTTTATTCATCGACATTGTTAACGTAAAAACTGTAGGACAAAATTAACATAATCTAAGTAAGAAACTCTACAACTATTAAAGTCAAGAAAACTTGGAAAGTTCTACAACTACAAACTCAACTATAAATCAATCAATACTATAATCAATTACTATTTCAATACGCACCTCTATTCCTGGGTCGGAGGGTGAATTCATGGGTTATTTTGGCATCAAAGTACCATCGATGTTGAGGGCCGGTCTACTCGTTTAGGCGGGCACTCATTCTATTGTCTCAAGAGAACATGATAATGATCTTGTCTTCCAAGGTTAATGTAGAGGCGCTTGTAGTATCCTGAACTCTATTGACCTTTGACCTGGGCTTACCCAGAATACTGTTCGTTGTTGTTGCTGTTCTCTGTAATGGCGGACATCATGTGTTCACGTGAATAAAGCATTGTAATCTGATAACATCGTGTGCATCATTGCCCATCGAGGCGAATGTTATATCTGGCGACGAGGCGGGATACTCAGAGAAGGTAAATAGAACTAGTAGAACTATTGATTACAATTTCATCGTGGATGCCTGGAAAATGTCCGAGGGAAACAGTGCCACCGGGGAAAACGTGACTCCGTTGGACATCGGAGGCCTGACTTGTTTCAACGTCAATGAAGACCCGAACACCATTTCTCAAAGATGGAAGAAATGGAGAAGAGCATTTGAACTCTATCTAGTCGGTAAGGGAGTAACAGCAGAAGCACAGAAACGAGCATTACTGTTACATACTGCTGGACTAGAAGTGCAAGAAATCTATTTCACGCTGGTAGGTGAAGATTCTGAGAAAAATTACGAGGACACGCTGCAAGTATTGAACAATCATTTCGTCCCCAAAGCGAACATACCATTTGAGAGACACATGTTTAGACAGATTGCCCAGACCAGTGACGAGACGGTCGATCAGTTCGTATGTAGGCTCAGACAAAGAGCGAGTACATGTGACTTTGCTGAGAAAGAAGACGAGCACATCAGAGATCAGTTGATTGATAAATGCTACTCTCCGCATATACGCAGAAAGTTTCTCGAGAAACAAAACGCCAAACTCAGTGATTTGCTTGTTATCGCTCATGCCCAAGAAGCTGTTGACTTACAAATGCAGTCAATGGAGAGGGGAAACCGCAAGTACAAGTAAATACCGTCAGTGGAAAGAAACAAGGCCAGAGGAGAAGTGCCCCAAAAGCAGGTAAAAGACATTATACCAGTAACACTTGCTATAACTGTGGGAGGCAAGGACACTTTGCCAGAGACCCTGCTTGTCCAGCTAGGGGACAGAAATGCAGGAACTGTGAGGAGATAGGACATTTCTTCAAAAAGTGCCCAAAGAGGACATCAGAAAACCAACGTCAGACAGGAAGATATAGACGTAATCAAGGACGTGGAAGAAATAGAAATGAGCAGAACGATAGCGCCAACTACGTTGAAGGTGAGCAGTCTGAGCAATGGAGAGGTACCATGCAGAAGCCAGACTATGTGTTTACAGTTCATGATGATCCAAATAGAGACAATGGAGTTACATCATTAAATATTGGAGGCGCAGGCATTGAAGTAGAAGATATTTTGATCGATTCAGGAGCGACGTGTAATCTAATGGGTCATCACACGTGGGAATACCTGAAAAGGAAGGGAGTCCAGTGTACATCACGCAAGAATGCATGAGTGTTGTTTGCGTACGGCAACACGGAGCCATTGCCAGCACTAGGCACATTCACTGCTGATTTCATGTCGCCAGACAAATTGAGATGCAGAGCTGACTTTGTTGTTATCAAAAGTAGAGGGAGAACATTACTATGCAGAGAAACTGCAGAATGCCTCAGTCTTCTCCGCGTTGGGCCGGGCCGATACACGCCAACAGTGTTGTGGATGGAAAGTCAGATGAAGACATTCGTAGAGAATATAAAGACATACTCCAAGGAGTCGGTCTTCTAAAAGACTATGAACTAAAGCTGAATATTGACGATTCTGTGAAGCCGATCGCTCAGCAAGTTCGCAGAATTCCCTATGGGCTACGGGAAAAAGTTGATGCCAAGCTCGACGAACTTTTGTCAATGGGTATCATAGAGGAAGTACCGGAGGGACCGACCGGATGGGTGTCGCCACTCGTAGTTGTGCCCAAGCCGGACAAAGATGTCAGAATCTGCGTTGACATGAGACGTGCAAACGAAGCCATAGTACGCGAGCGCCAACCAATTCCAACTTTAGATGAGTTACTGCAAGATATGAATGGCAGTACAGTGTTCAGTCGTCTCGATTTGAAGTGGGGCTTCCACCAAATTCGACTAAGTGAAGAAAGCCGCCACATTACGACATTTGCGACTCACAGAGGGCTATATAGGTATACCCGACTGATGTTCGGTGTGAATTCGGCTCCAGAGAACTATCAACAAATAATACGAGATGTATTCCGTGACTGTGACGGTGTGGAAAACATAGCTGATGATGTGATAATACATGGTAAAGGCTTCAAGGATCATGATGAGAAGCTGTTTGCAGCACTTAATCACGTTAGGGAAGTCGGACTAACCCTAAATGATAATAAGTGTAAATTAAGAATGACAAAGTTGACATTCTTTGGACAAGTCTTAACACAGAGGGGTGTCAGCCCGAGTGAGGAGAAAGTCGCAGCAGTACAAGACGCGGAACCGCCAAAGAACGCCAGCGAGGCAAGATCGTTCATGGGTCTTGTACAGTTCTTGTCTAAATTTATTCCAGATTTATCATCTATTGCAGAACCAATCCAGAGACTGACCCGCAAGAACGTAATCTTTGAGTGGGGAACTGCACAACAAACCGCATTCGAGAGATTGAAAGAACTCATTACATGCGCTGAGACATTAGCATACTTTCGTATGGACTGTAAGACAAGAATCGTTGCAGATGCGTCGCCTTATGGATTAGGGGCCATTTTATTGCAACTGCAAGACAACGAATGGAGAGTCATATCGTATGCATCAAGGAGTCTCACGGATGTAGAACGGCGATACAGCCAAACTGAGAAGGAGGCATTAGCATTAGTTTGGTCATGTGAACGTTTCAATATGTACATCTTTGGTAGAGAGTTTGAGCTCGAAACTGACCACAAGCCGCTTGAGTGCATATTTTCAAAGTGCTCAAAACCATCTGCCCGGATCGAAAGATGGGTGCTACGTCTACAGGCTTACAGTTTCACAGTTGTTTACAGACCCGGGAAAACAAATATCGCCGATGCATTGTCTAGGCTGAACTCGAGAAATCAACATGATGAGAGAGATGACTATGACTACGCCAGAGCTGTTGCAGAAAGTAGCGTACCTGTTGCCTTGACAGCCAAGGAAATAGAGAGAGCATCAGCCGATGATCCAGAACTGAACTGTATCAAGAATTGTGTGAGGACAGGAGATTGGAGAGACTGTAATGTACAGGCATACCTACATGTGAAAGAAGAGTTATGCACAGTAGGAGAAATACTGTTACGAGACAACAGAATTGTAATTCCACAATCGATGCGAGGTCATGTATTGGAGTTAGCACATGAGGGACACCAAGGAATAACCAAGATGAAAAACAGACTGAGAACGAAAGTTTGGTGGCCTAAAATAGACAGAGATGCCGAACGAATATGCAGAACTTGTCATGGTTGTCAAGTTGTCAGTCAGTACTCACCGCCGGAACCAATGTCCCGAGTAATACCGCCAAGTGGGCCGTGGCAGGATTGCAGTGCGGATTTGCTAGGTCCGTTACCTTCAGGAGAACACATACTAGTCATCGTCGACTACTATAGCAGATATTATGAGGTGGCTATACTGAGGTCAATAACCAGTGCCAAGGTCATTGATGCATTGACTCCAATATTTGCCAGATTCGGAGTGCCATACTCATTGAGGACTGACAATGGATCACAGTTGATATCCGACGAATTTGAGGCATTCCTGAGAGAAAACGGAATTGAACACAGGACAACTACGCCATTATGGCCGCAAGCTAATGGCGAGGTGGAACGGCAGAATCGCACATTGATGAAAGCACTACGCATTGCCCAAATCGAATCCAAGGACTGGCGAAAAGAGATGCAAAGATTCCTGATAGCGTATCGATCTACGCCACAATCGACCACAGGAGCTACGCCTTTCTATATGATGTTTAATAGAGAAATGAAGTCCAAGCTACCTGAACTGTGTCGTGAACCTACAGTAGCGGATGAAGAGATCCGAGATCGTGATTGGCAAGAAAACTTGCAGGAAAACAGTACTCAGATGCAAAACGCCATGCAACAAATAGTCCAGTAGCAGTTGGAGATAAAGTGTTGTTGAGAAATAACAAAAACAACAAGATGTCGCCGAACTTCAACCCAAACCCCTACAAGGTAGTCAACAAACAGGGAGGAGAAGTTACAGTAAGGAACGAAGACGGAGTTGAATACAAACGCAATGTGACATTTGTGAAAAAGTATGAGGAGCGCAGTACCAGAGACAAAACAGACCAGCAGATGTCACCAACCAAACCTGTGGAACAGCGTCCGGAAGTGATCTCAACAGATAAACATACTTCATCACCGACCAGATCCAGACCAACACGTGACATTAGGATGCCAAAACGTTTTGATGATTTTGTCATTGAAAAGGGATAATTGAATAATTCAGAACAGCAATCAGAGTTTGATCATGTTTATTGTTCACTAATTATTGTTCGAGTTAACTGAGAAAAAAAAAAGATAAAACTGACTCATAAGGACTCTGACAAAGTGATTAATCAGAGAAGTTCATTTGTTTGTTTATTGTTGTTTAATCCATTCAGAGACATATCAGTGGTCTAAGAAAAGGAGGGATGTAGTATCCTGAACTCTATTGACCTTTGACCTGGGCTTACCCAGAATACTGTTCGTTGTTGTTGCTGTTCTCTGTAATGGCGGACATCATGTGTTCACGTGAATAAAGCATTGTAATCTGATAACATCGTGTGCATCATTGCCCATCGAGGCGAATGTTATAGCGCTCTAATGTAAACTACTTCAATTCAGTTCAGTTCAGTTCATATCAATGCAGTGTTCATTGTCATTCGTTACAATAAGAAAAGGATACTTATCAAAAATAATAAATATATATATATATATATATATATATATATATATATATATATATATATATAAAATATATATATATATTATATAAATATAAGATATAACTTTATGCAGAATATGAAATGTGGGGTAATCTTAAAAAATATCTGTTTCTTGGATAAATGTTGTGAGGTATATCATGCTATCTGTATTGCTCATTATGTAGCAAAAGTTGGCTTGCAAATCCCAGTTGTTGAAGTTTTTTTAATTGTTGACTGCTATCGAGTCTAACAATTTTTGTCGTGATTGTGTATGACATGGACAACACATGATATAATGAAATTTGTCCTCAACTGAGTTGGTATCACACCTATTACAAATTCTGTCCTCAGCTTTTAGTTTTGGTCTCATGTGTCTACCTTTCTCAATCATCAGATTATGGTCACTTATTCTCAGCTTGGTTATGTATTTTCTGTCATTTTTATCCTTGATACAGCTTAAATACTTTTCCATTTTAAAATCCGTTTTAAACTTTCTATAAATGCGTAATTTGTTATTCTCTCCTGATGATGTCTTTTCTGCATTAACTTCATTTTTCCATTTTAAAATGTAGTCATTACTTATCTTATCTGTTAAGTTTTTCACACTATGTTTATCATTTTGCCAAAAATTACCAACACTCTCCAATCCTGTAATTTCTTGCATTGCAGTTGCCCATGCCATGTTATTGTTAGTACCATAAAAATACCATCACCTCATGGATCAAAGTATTTTCTTTCCTAGTGTATGTTCTATACCAATATTTAACCATCATTTTCTTGATAAAAGTTAAAAGAGAATGCCTGCCCATCTCACCTCTCACTGCTAAATTTTTTGCTGACTGCCATTAACTTTGAGAAGTATTTTACACAACTTAAGATTCAATTTTTCAATCGGTGTCTATCTGAATATTTCTCAGTTCCCCAAATTTCACATCCGTAAGTTAGTATAGGCCTAATAACATGGTTAAAAATATGAATCCATGCATGAATATTTATGTTAGCTGATGAACTGACAACTTTTCTAATATAAAAGAACACTTTCAGTGCCTTCTTGTATAGAGTCTCCTTTGCAATGTCAAACTTCCCATTACATTTGAAGTCTATGCCTGTAGCTTTGAACAATATCTAATTTCGTACTATTATAATAAAAGTTATATTTATGACGAAGGACCCTAGCATTCTTGTTGAAAAAATGACTTTACATGAGCAAAACTAAAAATTAAACTAAAGGAATACCAATATTGAACACTGAATCTGTAATGAAGTGAGTGGAAAAATTGCACTCAGAAATGATATACGAGAAAAGTCATGGTTTCAATTTAAAAAGTAATAGGAAATGACAAGAGAATATAGTGACATCATCAAAACATGATGAGAGCACATAAATAGTGATGATGATGTATTTGTTTACATTCTAATCACAGAAGAGCAAAATATCATATACACAGTTATGCATTCTTTATTGGATCAAAATATTTGACTGCTCAGTTAATTTTGATTTGAATACATTTAATGTTGATGTACATCAAGCTGTAATGATTTATCATCTTTTTATTATTAAACCACAGGGAGTGTAATTAACTTTTCCAAAGTTTTTTCACATTCTTAGTACTTTCTTATTTTCTCATTTGTTAGACCGTCGAAGAGGTGATAAAAGAGATCGTCGTCATAGAGACAGAGTACACAGAAGCAGAAGTCAGGAGAGACGTGAAAAGGAAGGATGGCACGGCAACAAGGGCACTCTTGTCAAACGCAGTGGTCAGTTGTAGTTGCCTTTTGTGTTTTTTTTGTCATACTTGAAAATACCTTGAGACAGAATAGGGAAAAGGCGGGACAAAAATACATGGATTGAAAACCTCTGAAATGCTCTGTACTTTGCTTCCTTTTCATGTCATTGTCTGTTCCTTTGAAAATGAACCCATTCATTCTGAAATGCAAGGCCTTATCTTTAGTTGTCTAGTTGTTTATATCTATAAATGCAACCTATGAATAAATACTATCAGTGTAGTATTTGCATTTAATCGAGAGTTGTCGGCGTTCTCCTTTTCCAATCTCGGTCAGCTGTCCAAGGAACTTGATTCCATTGTTCTTCAGTACCCATGCATTTCATGTTCTCATGCATGTTCAAAAATCTGTCAACAGACGAAAGGACTGAAGTGAAAAAGGAAGAAGTAGAAGATGTTGATATCTTAGAGGTCAATGCCAGTGGTAACGAGGTGGTCAGCAGTGCCGCTGACTCCTCAGAGGCAGAGTCAGGTGGTGAGGAACATGCATCTCACTCTGAATCTGAGGCCGATGATGCTGAAGCTAGTGGGGATGAAAGCTCTGCAGAGGAGTCAGAATCAGGCGATGATGAGTCTGGGTCAGCATCAGATTCAGAATCAGGATCAGGTAATACAAGTTTTGTAGTAATTAATTTATCTGGTACATGTATGTTTCACCACATGATAGAATTAAAGGTGGACTACATGTTCAGTTTTGAATGTACAATCACTAAAGGAAAATGGAACAATAGACCTCAAATACATAAAAAAACTTGCTTTGAAATTCAAAGAGATATTTCATAGCACGATGCATGAATGTTAGGTTAGGTCCTCAGGTCTTTTAAGTTTGCTAATGTTCTTGAAATTCTCAAATTTGTATAATAAGTACTGATGGAAATGTTTTTATTTCTGATTATGAAAGAGAATGGTTTAAACTTCGTGTAAAGTTTAAGCAAAAGTGTGACATTTTCAGTTACGAGGCATGTACAAATATACCTTGATTTGTCAATTCTCTTGATCTTTTTACAGAAGAGGAGAGCAGCAGTGGTAGCAGTAGTAGTAGTCAGAGTGATAGCGACAGTGACAGAGATGAATTCAATCAAGATAAAGACAGAAGAGATGTCGGTGAGTTGTTCAAATCACCCCATTGTTTTGTGGTGTGTTCTTCAACTTCAAGTTCTCTTTTAATAGGAAGAATGTGATCTATTGGATGTAAATGATCTTCTAAAATAAATTTTGGGTAATTGCTAACTTTACTCAGTGAGTTTAGAAATCTTCAAGCTTAAAGGGCTTACCAATTTGTTGTCTCTTTATGTATTATATGCTAATTTTGCTAGTCATGTAAAGATTACATTGCCATATTATTTGTTGTGCACTGCGATCAGTTCAGGTTTATTAGTCCCCACGGACACTGTCCGGGGGACTTATAGGTATGGTCATGTCCGTCCGTCCGTCCGTCCGTCCGTCCGTTCACGCAGGTATCTCAGAGATGCCTGGAGCGATTTCATTCAAACTTGGTACAAGGATTACTTCATATGTCATACATATGCACGTCGATTTGTTTTGTGATACTATCCAATATGGCCGCAGGCGGCCATTTTATTACAATTGTTCATGTACAAAGCCTAACTCACCCTTACGGAAATTGAGATCTACATCTAGTCCACATTAGATCTACCGGTACAGTAGACTTTATTTTAATTGGGCAGTAGATGAACTGCTTCATCTACTTCTGTGCATACTAATGAGGTCATAGTTCAGAGAGTAGATGAAATGTAGACAAAATGTGGATGAAAAATTAGATGAAATTTAGATCTCAGGTAGATGTAATGTAGACAAGATGTAGATCTATTGCTTCGTCTACTTTTGTGCATATTAATCATCAGGTCATAGTTTAGAGAGTAGATAAAATGTAGATGAAAGGCAGACAAGATGTAGATGGAACAAATTACGTAAATTAGTGAGGCATGGAGATCTTGCAAAAGTGTTGAAAATGAAAATGTAAGTATGTTAACATGTCAATCAATTTTTAGACTTTAACCCTTTCACCCCAGTTCCCTGTGTACAGGTCCAACTTTACCATAGAAAACAATGGATTTGGGACAAACCATGGTGGTGAAAGGGTTAAAAATTGACCGGTGGCCATGGTGTAGCACAGGCTAGGGCTGCAGTTCATGATGAGTATCACAATATTGCATATCACATCAACATCCTCTTGATGTAATTTGGTGGCAACTTCACTGAGCACCATGGTATCATGGACCTTTGCATAACATGAGATATCTCACGCTGGAAAAATCAATCATTCAATGACCGATCATGAGTGGTATTCAGGTCGATATAGAGAGTAGAACATTGTGCATGCTTAAATAGGCCTACTCAAATTTTTCAAAATCTTTCTCAACTGTACATACATCATTACATGATTAACAGAACAAACTGCCAACAAAGCATTTCAGTACATTCAACGACGCTTTATTAAAAATTTAGAACTGACATATTCTACATGTTACACAATCAAAATTCATATGGTCGTGGTATTAAAACAGGCGATCAACAAACCTTGCCTACCTCACGGCCTACCTTACAAGTTGCATTACAAATTACCACAGTACCAGTACAGCTGTATACTGGCAGTGTAGAGGCACTGCCATCGTCAAGTTATCGATGCCAACCTATGTCTCAACCCGATGTAATTCTCGATCGGAACACTTTCTATGCATATCAAATTGATGTCACATTGTTTCCAAGGTGTACAGATGACAAAATGTGCTTGAAAAATAAGATTTGTTGAAGTACGAATTGTGAGCAGGCTGGCTTCTCTCCCCGATATGCATTGATATGCTGAACCGTTGAAAACATGGCGCCTTCTGATTGGGCAGATCTTCCATGTAGCCGACATGAACACGAAGTGTCTGTTACCGGCTACCAAAAACTATGAAAAATAGTAAAGAATGAGCTACAAAATCACTATCAGTTTTAATTTGCAGGTAGAATAAGCCTGTGCCTTTGTATAAAGTACTATAAAAATAGCAGAAAGTGAGCAACCAGCTGAAAGTCAGTAGAGGAGACCTTAACCGCATATCATTTGCATCTCATTGTCGGCTACATGGACTGTGTGCCTCTGATTGCGCATGCGCATAAGGTCAACTCTCACAGTTGACCCGGAAATCGAAGCCAGTTACAAGGTCATTTGCTCTAAAAGAGCAAGAGGTGGAGGCTGAAAGGTGGTGGGGAGATCAGTCCATGCGCGAACTCTCCATGAAAATGCAAGAAAATACGTCGCTCAGGTGAAGAAATTACTTAAAGCAGTACTGGTAATTTTTAAAGCTGACTCGTGTCACTTCTTGGTCTTTTTGCCAGAGGTCCATATATCTTTCTTTCATGAATTTGACTTTGTTTTGTACCGTCTATTTACTGTCTGTCTGTGCTGTTTTGTCTATGTTTACAACTATTGTCTTACAATTTTGACCTAGTGTTATTGGATTATGGATTGGTATGATTGCGATTATTTTTTTATGCATGTGTACTGAAATGCCATTGCCAAAATAACACTGTACTGTAGTCTTATCTGTTACATGGCAATGATAACAATGTCAATACAATTATTTGTAAGTTGACAGAGATAGGGCCGTGGCTGCTGATTTTCACATGATTCAGAAGTGACTTAATGATACTCAGAAAGTTTTATATGAGGATAGTTTTGATTTTATTTTTTACAATACAGGGATGCTCAACGGAAAGTAGACGATGAGATTAAATGATACCTTACTCAATTACCAATTTACATCAGACACTTTATTTCTAAAACTACACTAGTACCTCACAATATTGCTTGCGAGCGGCAAGTTCTCAAAGACAAGAACAAATACCAGACCTAAATGATTCCTTAACATAACAGTCGCTTGCCTGCTTCTCTGCCGACATGAGTGCCTTATCTCTTTCCACTGCTTTATTGCCGTAATCTTATACCACGATACTAATTACACAGTGACAAAAGACAACTGTAGTTCTTGCTGAAGAAGTATAAAAGAGTATTTCTTGCGGGGAATCTAGCTCTGCCATAGCGGTGACGGTCTGTGACATTAGCAGTGACACGTGTTTTGTCATTTGGTACAACTTTTTGATGATAAAAATCTTTACTAAGAGGCCTTTAGGTTACCAAAAATAAACACCATCGACGCGATTGTCGATGGCACCTCAAATATATTCGTGAATGCATCTTCCAAAAGTGAAGTATATACGAAAGTGAAAGCAACAAATTTGTTCGAACTGGGTATTGTCAGTACTCCCTAACTAGCTTATATACAGTGCAGCTTACGCAGTACAAATTAGTCACATGTAAAAACAACTTGCGTGCATGCCTGGCTAGCCTTTCAAAAAGTTTATTTTCTAGCTACGTATGTTGCAAATTGGTTTTGATCATTTTGAGTGAAACAGCTTCTGAACCCTTGACTTGAATGCTAGGCGCTCTCTGATCTTTGACCCAATCGGATCAGCATAATTTATAGATCTTTTTCGTCAGACACATTAGCAGAGCGTATTGTGATTTTGCAACAAAGTGTTTAGATTGATACTTTTAATAGTTTGACGTTCAGAGGTCGTGAACTTGTTACAAAGTGTGTCCACTGTTACAGTATAGTAGTCATTTTGAAAAAAAATCAATTTGTTTGAACTCGTGACGACTGCTCAGTACTCAACATCGCGTCCGCGTCGGCCGGTCTACCCGGCGATGACGTTCATTTCAGCAAGAACTACAGTTGTCTTTTGTCGCTGTGTAATTAGTATCGTGGTATAAGATTACGGCAATAAACCAGTGGAAAGAGATAAGGCACTCATGTCGGCAGAGAAGCAGGCAAGCGACTGTTATGTTAAGGAATCATTTAGGTCTGGTATTTGTTATTCTTGTCTTTGAGAACTTGCCGCTGGCAAGCAATATTGTGAGGTACTAGTGTAGTTTTAGAAATAAAGTGTCTGATGTAAATTAGTAATTGAGTAAGGTATCATTTAATCTCATCGTCTACTTTCCGTTGAGCATAACTGTAAAAGCAGCTGGGATATCAAACAGGTTCGTTTGATTGTTTGTTGGATATGAACTTGAAGCCGAGGAAATAAAGTTATCAGTTAAAGGCAGGGGGAGCCTATAAATACCCCCTATCTCCCTGGGGATTCATAATCCAACATGAGTGGCACATGGTAACAACGTCAACGAATGCTCCCCAAAAATCTTGATCTTTCAACAACCAAGGTGTAAATTAAAGCACTGTTCCAACATATTACGTTTTGTGAATACTTGTGGCATCACCCTGTTGGCGAAATTCTCTCATTTTTTCCATTTAAGTTGATTTTTTATGCCAAAACTGCTTCGATGCTGTGTTCGAAGCGTCCAACAAACAATAGATGAAAGCATTCAAACAGCTGCCAATCACGAGGGGACGCGAAAAGGTGCAAACGATCAAACATTTGTTGTGTACATCGGATCGATTACGATGTCAACAATGAATAAACGATTCTTACTACTGAACGAAAAAACTTGACCAACGGTTACTGAACACGCGCCTCAATGAATTCAGACACAAACGGACTATTTCATGGTTTCAAGCAGATTGCCTCTCCCTGTTTGTTTGTTGATCTGTGCATACCTGTAGGCCTATGAATGGGTGATGTGTGTGTTGACCTGCAGTACGATATTTTTTGCTCACGTGTTCACACACGTGAGCATATGGTTTAGCCATGTCTGTCTGTGTGTGTGTCTGTGTGTCTGTATCCCCATTATCTCAAAAACGGCTGAACGTATTCAGTCAAATTTGGTAGACATCTTCAGAATTCAAATGGCTAGAACTGAAAAGGTTTTGGTGGGCGTGGCTTGCATATTAATGAAGTTATCACAGTTTTAATTTTTGTGATACATGGTAGTCTATGGGAAGCATGATGACCATGGTTTCTGGACATCTCGACCCCTAACCAACTCGACCCCAGTCAACTCGACCCGCTACCAACCTAACCCTGGTTAGACCTTATAGCCTTGCTCCTTCATGCCAAATATCAAGTCCACAGGATTTGCCAATTTTCAGAAGAAGATTTTAAAATATTATTTTTCTGATTTTTCAGTGACCTTTGACCTCCCTATACCTATGCAGCTAAGCTATGGCAATGGCTTATTCTGGCCTATGTTAAAGTCCAAGACAGCCAGCGTCTATTGGACAATGGCCAGTAGGGGACCAAATTGCACTCCACAATTTTGGGGATTCAACTTGACCTTTGACCTTGGCATCTTCCTGCAACTCATTTATTATGCGCATATCTAATTCTGAGCCAGGTAATAGAGCTAGAGGTCTGATTTTTGGTATATAGGGATAACTTAGCAATAAAATTTTTTTGACAAAATGTCATGTGACCTCATGACCTTTGACCTTGAATATACGTATATGTCCATAACTAAGTAACCACAAGTGCTACACCCTTCATATTTGGTATGATGGGAGACCTTATGACATCACATCCTGTACCTCATTAATTATGTGCATATCTAATTCTGAGCCAGCCAATAGAGCTAGAGGTCTGATTTTTGGTATATAGGGATAACTTAGCAATACAATTTTTTTGACAAAATGTCATGTGACCCCGATGACCTTTGACCTTAAATACACGTATATGGCCATAACTAAGTAACCAGAAGGGCTACACCTTTCATATTTGGTATGATGGGAGACCTTATGACACCACATCCTGTACCTAATTAATTATGTGCATATCTAATTCTGAGCCAGCCAATAGAGCTAGAGTTCTGATTTTTGGTATATAGGGATAGCTTAGCTATACAATTTATTTGACACAATGTCATGTGACCTCAATGACCTTTGACCTTAAATATACCTATATGTCCACAACTTGGTAACCACAAGTGCTACAGACTTCATATGTGGTATGATGGGAGACCTTATGACACTGCATCCTGTACTTCATTAATTATGCGCACAATCTAATTTTTCTTTTGCTCTAATGCTGCCACTTGTGTCGAAACCCGGTCATCGCTGCTTGCAGCTATATTTATTATTATTATTCTTTTTCTTCTTCTTCTTCTTCCGTCCTCTAAATGCAACTGCCAGGCAAACACCGTTGCACCTAGAGACTTCAAATTTGGCACATAGGTAAAACGCCTCACAAGTAATTTTTTGATCACATGACCATAACAATGGGTCACGTGACCTGGCAGCCATATTGAAATTAAACTTTCAACTTGGCTTAATTTGCATAAAAGTAAACCAATGAAAATTCTGTCAGACATTTTTGTAGACCATAGGGCTAGGCTCCTTCATGCCAAATTTCAAGGTCATCAAAGGACATTTTTACTTCAGCCAATTCCTAATTTGCATATTAAATGAATTTTCATACTTAGGGATATTCATCTGAATTGACTTGATCAAAATTGATATAACTTGCTATGTACATTTCAGACACTGTAATACAATATTATTGAAAGTCATTAAGCATTTTCTCTTCAGCCAATTCCTAATTTGCATGTTTATGAACTTTCCTAATTAGAGATATATATCTGAATTGACTTGACCAAAGTTGACAAAACTTGCCACATATATTGCAGATACCATGATACAACATTGACAATCATTAAGCATTTTTACTTAAGTCAATTCCTAATTTACATATTTAATGAACTTTGCTTATTAGGGATATATACTTGTATTTACTTGATCAAAGTTGGCAAAACATGACAACATTGATGATTATACCTGGTTAAAACAATATCAAAAGTCTTTCACATTTTCATGTCAGCTAATTTACAATTTGCATATCTCATGAGCTTTCACAGCTCGGCATATATGGCTTGCAGGACTTGGCCAACGGTAATTACACTTGCTATATAAAATGGTGATACAATGACAGCAGTCAAAGAACTTTAATATTTTTATTTCAGCTAATTACATATTTGTATACTTCATGACCTTTGAGAAATCTAAATTTTACTATAACCCAAAAGGGATTCGAACCCCCACACACTCACGGCAACATCGCCTAGCTGATAGGCCTCGCACAAAACCAGTCGGCTACTGCTTCAAACCCAAAAGAGTTGGTCACAGTAACCGACTTAGATGTTGCAATTCTGTGCGCGACCGAACAACACGGCTCGGCGGTGATTATTGTTCATTATGTTGATCATAATACTTTCAATGAAGTTGCAAACATGTGGCAAAGGTTCAAATTTACACATAACTGTATGAAACACGTGAGCATTTTCAGTTCATATCTGGTACGATAGATCGCTTTTGGAAGTATGTTGTGGCATAGCCCTGCGTACGATGACGTGTATTCGCGGCGTTATACGGCCTCCCACCACAGCTCTGCTGATTACCATGGACAAAACCGGCAACATGCGGATCCAGTTTAGACGGAGCACGAAAAACTACTTTCTAACTGTTTTCGGCCGAAATCAACTCGATTCCGATCTACATGTATGCAGCCTACCCAAAACAATCAACTGCTCACAGACTGCGAAAAAAAATGCTCTCGTGACGTCCAAAACCGTTGTTTGCTCGCGATGCACAGTCAATGGCTCATGCAGTGGACGGGCATTGGATACGTTCATGCCACGATTACATGTATACAGGTGCCCATGAGCTTCATTATTTCCTGTCGGGTCGGGGCGATGAAACTAAATCGTGATTGATTCATCTCTGTCGGATTTGACCAAAAAGAGACACTTGACATAGATTATAGCATCAAATGTTGACCGTTCAGACTGAAACATGATAAAAGGTCTGAAGATCGCCGTGATCGGTGATGTCGTTCTTCTCTATACGTTTTTCTGAGCTAGTTTTACTAAATTGTTCGAGTATTAGCTGACGTTTTTTTGAAAACTTAATCAACTTTTCTTTCCCAACCAGGGCACAACATACCTTTTTTACTTTCATGGTAACCTAGGATGAATTAAATCACAGATTAATAGACTCTTATGTTCTTCCTCGATTGCCTGTTACTGATTTTGGTATCCCGATATCGATATTGCGTTCGCACTCAAGTGTCTTGAAACTTACTTCATTCACTGAAATAGTTTTCGGACAAACTCAAGAAATTTGACAACTACTAACAAATAGTCTGCAAAATTTACAGACACAAGTAATAATAATTATGGTCATTTTACCGTCTTTTTTACCATTTTTGCCATCTTTAGATAAACGGACTCGTTTAACGGAAACAGTATATAACGATCTGAGTTCCCATATTTTTACCCTACCGTGCGAGTGTAGTATTCGAACAACTGAGATCATCATCTTACGCTGTTCCGAGTGGTCTGGAGATTTTTTATAATATACAATAAATTGACCTTATCAAAATTAATTACTCTGTTTTACATTGCTTGGATATTGATATTTTTTCCGTACGTTTTGACTGTTGATTTGAAGTCTTTTGATTCTCCATTGGCAGCAGCACATGTACGATTACAACCGCCATGTGATGACCAGAGTGTGATTGTAAAGTTGTCGGGAAGTTGTTCAGAAGAAAATCATTTTGTATTTAGAGGCTTCAGTTCGGGATTTTTCAAGATAAACAAATCATTATACATTTCCTACGTCTTTGAAACGGGGATTACGGTAATGTGATGAATGTGATGAAAATTTTGTGAACGTCTTTGCAATGTGTTCCCACGATGAGTGTGAACTGATTCTTTGTTAGTAAAAATCGTCAGAAATGGTCCAGTGACCGTGATAAAATAAACACAGATGCAAAACCATTGTGAGGAAGATAGTAAGAATTCACATTGCATATTTGCTGTCGTATTTCTCAGCAGGAATAATAATTTTTACACGTTGTGTATAAGAACAGCAAGCAGGTGTTCGGCGGTCAATTGCTTCTATCATAATGATCTTGATCGCAGCTATTTGGCGAGAAGACAGCAGGTACTTATAATCTCGCAAAATTATTGATATCATGTCATTGTGTTGAAAATTTTCGATCGGAGGCAGCTCAAATCAACAGCCGTGATTATTCGGAATCGTGTTCTCACTGGACACCGAACTACCTGCTATCAACAGTACGTTATGTACCATCGGCGTAACACATTGGTCGTAATCTTGTCTAATTCTGCCCCGCCGTTTGTACCGTCCAGGAATTTCAAAGCTAGATTTTTTCACCCTGACATATAATACAGCGACCTTGCACACTAATGATCATTCCACTGTTCTGTTGGGGTTTGTTGGTGCTCTGTGGCCCCGGTAAGATTTTTTCAATACGATAGACAGTTTGAAATTTTTTCAAGGTAAATTAGTATATTCCCAGTTTGTGGGGTAAAGTTTCTGGAGTGAAAGTTTGAGTTGACGCTGATAGAGTAGACGTCGAGCCCGGCACAGTTCACTGGGACCCGGTCGGTTTGGGGTTGTGTTGTCCAGAAACCTGCAGCAGAGTTCTGTATGATCACCGTTCGGCATTCGGGTGATTTTTTGGTCAAAGTAATGCAGTAACAATGTACGCCAGATTTTTTGTGTTGTTTTTGTCACAACCGTCATACGCGTATACGGACGATTTTCGATTAAAACGGTAGTAATATCCAGTGCTCGTAAATGCGTGCAAAATTTATTCAGCGACTGTTTACGCAGCAGTCGTAAATACGACTAGGATTTACCACCACGTAACAATTGTAAACACCGCATCAACAGTCCATACGAAAATTTTGTGCTGAATCGAGGGAGATAACAATTGCGGTAGAAAAGGTCAGTCCATCATCCGTCAAAGTTGTTGATCGGAAAAATCTTCACTGAGCGCCAACTACATGAGTGGCTGTTATAGTTGTACACGTAGTTCTGTGGGCTTTCCACTGTCCCTTGTTACGAGCTATGTTCAAAGTGCGTCAAGCTACGAATATTTTCATGTACTGAGTTACAGACATCGGTGAAGTACCGGGTACATTGATTTTGTTCAAAACCACTGCCTGTTTGTTCCTCGTGTTGTTTTTTGTGTCCCTAACGTCGACTGGCTCTATGTGCGTACAAACATAGCAGTCGGGATTAAGATTTTCTGGATATTATTTATTCCGCCTCTGACGCAAAGATACACACTGTTTTACATGTGCCACTCCTAGGCCCTGGGATTCGATTTCATACCTTAACAAATAGCTCACTTGTATATTTATGAAGTTTTGTAATTAGTCACATAACTCCAAAAAAAAACTTACGAATTAGATCAGGGTCCGGCCCGTGGTTAGATGCTACTGTATTGACCCATCTGAAGAAAGTATCAATGAAAACATTGATTTTTTTATTCTTTTTATTGTGATTCACTTTAAAGTCACTTTTTCAAAAATTAATTACTGGATAATCTTTACATTTTGAACTTTACCACAAAATTGTAGTTTGATCCCTGTGATATTTTGCATTTGTGTTCCTCGAATTAAACAGGAGTGCCTTAGGATGAAAAGAAAATTAATTCACTAATTTCTTCTCTCTATTGTTGTACAGTATATATTCAAATGTAAGGTAAAATGTCTTGTCTTTTACTGATGCCTTCTCGCATGGAGCCTGCAGTTTGCCAATCATAGAATTTGAAGGGATTGGATTGTTGGACATAGTATACAGCAAGAAACAGTACATTAGATTAAATGTAGACAAGATGGGGATTTTTTAAGTAGAAGTAGATGAGTCTTTGTTTGCCTAAGTGAATTTTGTAGATGAAACTCCCTTAGATTAGATGGTAGATCAGTGTACACTATAGGGAAAAAGCGCGTGACTAGAACGAGAAACTGACGCCTTCTCGCAATCGGTGAGAATCTGTTCTTATTCTCACTGCTGTCGGTGAGAAAATTTTAATCTCCGCTGGAGATTGGTGAGAATGCACTCCTTGGCGAGAATCAAGTGTGAGAATAAATTCTCACCGGTGAGAATGGAAATTCTCACTAAGTACAGCGAGAATTGAAATTCACTGGCGAGAATCATCAAGACTCGCCGTTCGGAGTCTTTATGATTCCGCCAATGAACAGCAAGTCTTGATGATTCTCGCCAGTGAATTTCAATTCTCGTTGTACTTAGTGTGAATTTCCATTCTCACCGGTGAGAATTTGTTCTCACACTTGATTCTCGCCAGGAGTGCATTTCTCACCAATCTCCAGTAGAGATCAAAATTTTCTCACCGACAGCGGTGAGAATAGGAACAGATTCTCACCGATTGCGAGAAGGCGTCAGTTTCTCGTTCTAGTCACGCACTTTTTCCCTATAGTGGTAGATCAAGCGTAGACGAAGTTAGTGCGAAATGTAGACATAGTCATGTCTGGTGTGGACAATATCTGTAGACAAAGCTTCATGTAGACAAACTGCTGTGGCTGTTCATCTACAAAACCCTGATGTAGATCTACATAAAGTCTACTGCAAACGGTCCGTAGATCTACTCTCATCTACTGTGGACATAGGTTTTCCGTAAGGGCAGACATGTTTCAACCAATTGTATTCAAAGTTGGTACAAGGACATTGACCAATGTCATACATATGCATGTCATTTGTTTTGTGATATGATCCAATATGGCTGCCGTGTGGCCATTTTGTTACGATTTTTTCATGTACAGAGCCATGAGTCAGGCATTATAATCTCAACCGATTTTATTTAAAGTTCGTACAAGGACATTGACCTATGTCATACATATGCACATCAATTTGTTTTGTAATACCGTACAATCCAATATGGCCGCCAAGCGGCCATTTTTTGCTCACGTGTGAACACGTGAGCATATGTCGCAGCGATGTCTGTCTGTCTGTCTGTCTGTCTGTCTGTCTGTCTGTCTGTCTGTCTGTCTGTCTGTCTGTCTGTCTGTCTGTCTGTTGGTCCATTTTCTCAAAAACGGCTGAACGTATTTCAGTCAAATTTGGTAGACATCTTCAGAATTCAAATGGCTAGAACTGAAAAGGTTTTGGTGGGCGTGGCTTGGATATTAATGAAGTTATGAAGTTTTAATTTTTCTGTTACGCCGCGTATGACAAGTGAAACAATCGACTGTTTGAGGGCGCTGTGAAATGTGCTTGTCCAGGTTGGCTACAGCTGGATAGCACTGGTTTCAACCACGGTCCCTCCGTGTTTCAACCTCGTATTGAACATTAAAAATATGATATTTTATTACTCATTCAACTCACTATTCAAGATAAAATATCGTTTAGCAAATTAGCTTTATCCTTGGTAATTGATTGTTTCCCTCGCTGCTCGATCGCCAGAAATGAGTACATACGTTCTCTACCTAGCCTCATGGCATGGAAGTGCTGATGAATAATAACTTTGGGTCAAGGTATTGAAGTGTCCAATCAGGTTCGTGCACAGAGTCCAAGGCCATGACCTACTTCATGTACTTCTGCACTGTTTTGATTTTGCTTTGCCAAGAAACGTGTTCGTCATTGTCCATAGAAGTATGTTTGCTCTCCTTTGAGGTTGTTTGTGAAACAAATTCCGGGATAGGCCTTGGAATGCATACGATCAGCATCGCGGCAGTGCATGTAGCTAGCCCTACGAGTATGACGAGAGTGTCCGGCTTTGGCTACGCCGCCTCCCACCTCCGTAGGCGGCGTAGCCAAGCCGGACACTGTCGCCATACTCGTAGGGCTATGCATGTAGCGTACCATGCTTGTGTAACTGCCGAGCTCAACGTGCATTCACGGTTGATACTCGTGTACAATCATGATGTGTTCAATTCTGATGAAGATTCATAAGGGGTGGACCATTTGATATCCTGGGGGGGCTTGGAAGATTTGGGGAAAAAAAAAGATGCCAGGTGGAGTTGCTCGAAAAAAAAAATCTGGCTTTAGGTGGCTGATGGAAAAAAAATTATGGACCATTGCGACTCGGAAAAAAAAATCTTGGCAATTGTTCGATACACACTGCAGCATCAATAAAATCAAGCAGTAGCTCTAGAGTTTTATAAAGCATAAACCATTTCAAGCTTGAGGAACAATAACTGAATATGAACAATTGTACAGTATACATGACCTTCTGATTAGAGGAAGTATGCTGAAATTGAAATTGCTCACCAGTGTTTTCCAGAAATGTGTAAATCTGAATGTAAGGATTTTGTCAAAATACCACAAGAAGAGAGACAGCCTGCAAACATTTTACTATTATCGTTTGCGCATAGAAAACTCATAACAATGAAAAAATGCGTAGACTCAAACCAATGCGTATATTATTACGCATTGGATCGACTCTCTACACATTTTTTCATTGTTATGAGTTTTCTATATACGCATGTTTTATTCGTAAATGCGAACACTGTTATAGTGAATTATCTTACCAATGTTTTTCTTAACAAAAGCGAATGTGTTTTGATTAGAATTGAATGAGTTTGATGGTTTTGGGGAAACTACTATGTGGTAATGAAGAATGGGAAATGGGCAATGAAATGAGCAGACAGCAGGTGATTTAAGATTAAATGTTACATCTTCGCTGCAAATAAAACCATAAGTGTGTCATAAATAATACAAACAAAACAAAATCATGTTTGTTTGTTTTGTTGTATGTGAGCCACGTCTAAGACACACAACAAAAGTACTGTTTCAGTCAGTAAATGTCCCTCAGATGCCACCAGAGAAAACCATTTCCACTCCAAAATTTCATTTTTCGCCTTGCGAGAGGGGGGACACCCCCCTCTCGCGCTCTCCCCCCCTCGTTCGCTACGCTCACTCGCCACTCAGTCGATTCGCTCCCTCGCAGTCCACCCGTCTACTTTCTTAAATTACCCAGCTTCTTTTAATGTAAGGACAACAACAACAAGTAAATGCCATAAATGTACATGATTTTACAAATATGTTTTTGTAAAGTGAATCAAAAATGTACATGTATTTACATAACTTCATTTAGTTTCTTGAATTTAGTCTGTGTGTTAGAACAGCATCTTGTTACTAGGTGTGAAAAACCAAGCACACAAACATTGCACCGAAATTTGGTAAAAAAAAAAAATATCTCGAAGAAGGAAAGTGAAAAAAAAAGTTGCCAGCATATGCCCTGTAGAAAAAAAATAATTCATGGTGAAGCACGTGGAAAAAAAAATAATGGCTCTCCACCAATCTTCCAAGCCCCCCCCAGGATATCAAATGGTCCACCCCTAAGTCTTACTTTTGCAGTCTTTTTTCCGTACGATAATCCCGACAATACGTGTTACTGTTAGACGAGGTGGCCATTTTATGATAAGTTTCAATACTGCACAGCTACATAGCGTCACTATCGTGTGATCGAGGTACAGCGTTGTTGAACGGGATACAGAAACTCTGCAGAGGGAGAAACGATCGTTGACATGAACAGTCAATGTACTTCAGCACGTAGTCCGCAGATAGCGGATCGAGAAAATAAACGTGTCCCAGTAAATAACGGAATATTTATGTACATTAACTCGATATTAATCAAATTTCCAGCTCATCGCAAAAAATGTATTGCAAAGATTAATTTGTCACTGACAAATACTGCACTGTATGGAAAAAACAACTTCAAGTGGTATTACCCGAGACAAACACTTGTGTTGTCAATTTTGATTTCATTTCATAAACTTCATACTTCATCGAGTATCGTGTATTTCAGCCTTTGTGAAGCCATTTTATTGATATTTTCAATTTTTGTCTTGGCTTTGTTGTGGAACATGTTGAATCGTCTCCGTGGACATGTAGGCAAAAGTGTGACGGGGTCGAAGTGACTGGGTACCTGGGGCCGACCAAACCAGTGTGAATTACTGGGGTCAAAGCGGACAGCGGCCGGATGACGTGTTCCCCAAGCGAGCTACCTTCAGAAGTCTGTTTCATCGCATAAAACGTCAACTTTTAAATCCGTCATTTATTTACTGATGTTATTCTCAGCATCACAAACATATACGCCTCTGCTATGTATCACAGCAAATAGTTATATTTGAGCGCCCCGTAAATGGGATCCTCGTTTTTTTGCGAACCCGAAGTGTGTCTTGCTCAATGCATTTCCTACCCACAGCGAGGGAAACTGCCCGCGTTCCCATGCTCCCATGCACCCTTTTTCAATGCCAGTGCAACGCCATCTGTGCAAAATTTGTGGTGGTATGCTCCCTGTGATGGAAAACCTCTCTTATTCTAACAATGACGTAGTTGACTTTGGACTTCGATTTCGTAAATGTGATGTCCATGCAGTGAGTTTGGGTTGGCACGTTTATAATGCAATCTTCGCCCGCCTGCGGTCCGATATCCCGCATTTATTAGCGATATTTATCTGTTTTGACTTGACCAAAGTTGGCAAAACTTGCTATGTACATTAAAGATACTATGATACAAGATTATTGAAAGTCATTTGACATTTTTTTCAGCCAATTCCCAATATGCATATTTAATGAACCTTCCAAATTAGGGATATATACTGGCATTTACTTGATAAAATTTGGCGAAACATGCTGTGTACATTGATCATTATACCAGGTTATAACAGTATTGAAAGTCATTTTGCATTTTCATGTCAGCTAATTCATAATTTGCATAAATAGCTAACAAGCTTTCACGGTTTGGCATATAGAGCTTGAAGGACTTGACCAAAGGTAATTACACATGCTATATTGTGATACAATGACAGTACTCAAAGAAATTAATTATTTTTATTTCAGCTAATTACATATTTGAATACTTAATGACCTTTAGAATTGATCTGTGGTGAAATTCATTGTGTTGATCATAACACTTTAAATGTAGCAAAGCATGTAGCAAAGGTTCAAACTTGCACATAAATGCAATATATAATGAAACACGTGAGCATTTTCAGTTCATATCTGGTATTATGATTTTTTCATGTACAGAGCCATAAGTCAGACATGTTTCAACCGATTTTATTCAAAGTTGGTACAAGGACATTAACCTATGTCATACATATGCTCGTCAATTCGTTTCACGTCATGTAGCAGTATCATGTCAATTATTGAAGTTTCGTAATTAGGCTGATATGTCAAGAAATACTGCATCAAATTTCATGAAACTTTGTACAGATGTTAACTGATGTTAAGCTCACATTGCTTTAACATTGAAAAAGACATTTATCAGTGTCATTTTTTGCTCACGTGTTCACACACGTGAGCATATGGTTTAGCCATGTCTGTGTGTGTGTGTCTGTGTGTGTGTCCGTGTGTCTGTATCCCCATTATCTCAAAAACGGCTGAACG
Source organism: Ptychodera flava (assembly GCF_041260155.1). Classification (NCBI taxonomy): domain Eukaryota; kingdom Metazoa; phylum Hemichordata; class Enteropneusta; family Ptychoderidae; genus Ptychodera; species Ptychodera flava. Next base: position 89,468 of record NC_091945.1, on the reverse strand, counting down.
TATTTCAGTCAAATTTGGTAGACATCTTCAGAATTCAAATGGCTAGAACTGAAAAGGTTTTGGTGGGCGTGGCTTGCATATTAATGAAGTTATCACAGTTTTAATTTTTGTGATACATGGTAGTCTATGGGAAGCATGGTTCTGGACATCTCAACCCCTAACCAACTCGACCCCGTCACTCGACCCACTACCAACCTAACCCTGGTTAGACCTTATACCCTTGCTCCTTCATGCCAAATATCAAAGTCACAGGTCTTGCCAATTTTGAGAAGAAGATTTTTAAAGTATTATTTTTCTGATTTTTCTATGACCTTTGACCTCCCCTATACCTATGCAGCTAAGCTATGGCAATGGCTTATTCTGGCCTATGTTAAAGTCCAAGACAGCCAGCGTCTATTGGACAATGGCCAGTGGGGGACCAAATTGCTCTCCACAATTTTGGGGATTCCACTTGACCTTTGACCTTGGCATCTTCCTGCAACTCATTTATTATGTACATTTCTAATTCTGAGCTAGCCAATAGAGCTAGAGGTCTGATTTTTGGTATATAGGGACAACTTAGCAATACAAATTTTTTGACAAAATGTCATGTGATCTCGATGACCATTGACCTTAAATATGAGTATATGTCCATAACTCAGTAACCACAAGTGCTACACCCTTCATATTTGGTATGATGGGAGACCTTATGACATCACATCCTGTACCTCATTAATTATGCGCATATCTAATTCTGAGCCAGCCAATAGAGCTGGAGGTCTGATTTTTGGTATATAGGGATAACTTGGGAGGCATCATGGGCCAGTGGCTAGGGCAGTGGACTCACGATCAAAGGATGGCGAGTTCGAGCCCCGGCATGGCTGTGGTGTTGTGTCTTTGGGCAAGGCACTTTATTCCTCATTGCTTCTCCCCACCCAGGAGTGATGGGTACCTGGTAGGACAGTGGTTGTAATGTGTGTGTTTAGCTCTGCTGCGCTTATTGGCTGCACATGTGAGCTGTTGTTTGCTCCCCAGGGAGTTGAGTGGTATCATGTTAGGTCCAGTGACCAGGGGTAATAATAATTGTAAAAAGCGCCTTGATCACATGTACTTGTGGATATGTGCGCTATATAAGAACCCAATATTATTATTATTATTATTATTATGACTTTAGCAATACCATGTTTTTGACAAAATGTCATGTGACCCAATGACCTTTGACCTCAAATATACATATATGGCCATAACTAAGTAACCACAAGTGGTACCACCCTTCATATTTGGTATGATGGGAGACCTTATGACATCACATCCTGTACCTAATTAATTATGCACATATCTAATTCTGAGCCAGCCAATAGAGCTAGAGGTCTGATTTTTGGTATATAGGTATAACTTAGCAATACAATTTTTTTGACAAAATGTCATGTGACCCAATGACCTTTGACCTCAAATATACATATATGGCCATAACTAAGTAACCACAAGTGCTATCACCCTTCATATATCATATGATGGGAGACCTTATGATATCACATCCTGTACGTCATTAATTATGTGCATATCTAATTCTGAGCCAGCCAATAGAGCTAGAGGTCTTATTTTTGGTATATAGGGATAACTTAGCAATACAATTTTTTCGTCAAAATGTCATGTGACCCCGATGACCTTTGACCTCAATATACATATATGGCCATAACTAAGTAAACCCAAGTGCTACACCCTTCATATTTGGTATGATGGGAGACCTTATGACATCACATCCTGTACCTAATTAATTATGTGCATATCTAATTCTGAGCCAAGCCAATAGAGCTGGAGGTCTGATTTTTGGTATATAGGGATAACTTAGCAATACAATTTAACTTGATTTTAGTCATTGAAACTTGCTATATACATCAAAGATACTGTGATATAACATTATTGAACGTCAAAAGACATTTTTACTTCAGCCAATTCCTAATTTGCATATTAAATGAATTTTCATACTTAGGGATATTCATCTGAATTGACTTGATCAAATTGATGTAACTTGCTATGTACATTTCAGACACTGTAATACAATATTATTGAAAGTCATTAAGCATTTTCTCTTCAGCCAATTCCTAATTTGCATGTTTAATGAACTTTCCTAATTAGAGATATATATCTGAATTGACTTGACCAAAGTTGACAAAACTTGCTACATATATTGCAGATACCATGATACAACATTATTGACAATCATTAAGCATTTTTACTTAAGGTGGTTGGAAAGGCTATTTTTGCACCAATTCTTTTCTCAGAGTTAATGTCAAATTTCAAGTGTTAGAATCAAGATATTTAGTTCAAATTTTCAGGATAACTCCCTTAGTTAATATTTTCTCCAAAGAATATAAAAATTGTATATTTGCAGCCACGATTTTGAAATATGACACCAGTAAATATTAAAATTTAATTTTTCATATTTTTTTTTTACATTTGTGCCCAAATGTCTAGTTTTTTTTATTCCACAGAGAATGTTGACTACTTTTATTTGTTGAAATTTATAACTGACGCTCTAGCCTTTCCAACCACCTTAAGTCAATTCCTAATTTACATATTTAATGAACTTTGCTTATTAGGGATATATACTGGGATTTACTTGATCAAAGTTGGCAAAACATGACAACATTGATGATTATACCTGGTTAAACAATATCGAAAGTCATTTCACATTTTCATGTCAGCTAATTTACAATTTGCATATCTAATGAGCTTTCACAACTCGGCATATATGGCTTGAATTACACTTGCTATATAAAATGGTGATACAATGACAGCAGTCAAAGAACTTTAATATTTTTTATTTCAGCTAATTACATATTTGTATACTTCATGACCTTTGAGAATTAATCGGCGGTGATTATTGTTCATTATGTTGATCATAATACTTCAATGAAGTTGCAAACATGTGGCAAAGGTTCAAATTTACACATAACTGTATGAAACACGTGAGCATTTTCAGTTCATATCTGGTAATTAATTTGAATTGTGTAATTGCATATGTAATGAATTTCCAAATTAGAGTCACGATATATCCACAAATACAACGTCAAATTTGATGAAACTTGATACAGATGTTGATCTCATAGTGTTGTAAATACTGCATCAAACTTTATCAAATATTTTACAGGTGATAATCATGTTAGGCCAAAAAAATATGTGCTGTTCCGATTACATGGTTTTCAAAAATAGGGTAGGTAGGTAGGGAAATTTTTTTTTTTCGTTTTTTTTTTATTTCTCAATGTGCATTTTGTACGCGTTCAAACAAACTACCAGTGAACAATTTCCATGAAACGCACTCAAATTGAATACCAATATTAAAATAAAATATTCATCAGTAGAATTGCGGTGTGTGGTTTATTAGACTGCCACGGAAATTGATATGGCTGAATAACAATTCTTTGACAGGAAAGTGAACTGTTTATTCAAAGGTACATCCTCAGTTTTTTTGCAGTCGCTCGTAAGAAAAACACACATACTTTACGTTGAAGTTGTTTGTAGCCTCGCCAACCTGTATACTTGTCTACTCTACTTCAAACCACGGCCCAGCGGCACATTCAACTCGAATAGAGTACATTTTACATTCAGAAAAACCTGGATGGTGTTCCTGCAAAATTCTTCGAATGTTCAGTTTTGTTTAACAGAAGACAAAATCGACCTTTCTTCGCCATGATCGCATTTGCGAAACAAAATTGAGTACACGTTATGTCCATCGCGAGTCACCATTTTGTTTGAGACGAGGCCTGCTATAAGTAGAGATACCAGGCCCTTTTTTGTTCTTGGTTAAACTTACTTGAATTGTATGTTTTCTTGAAGATGTTGTTTCAGGTTTCAAAAAACTGAATGATGGTTCTATCTTGTCTACTTCCAGGGTTATGAGCATAAAATATGCTCGATTTTTTGACAAATGGTCAAAAAATTACAACATATGGCTAAGAGTCATTTTGTGGGTATCCCTATGAAAAAATATAGTTGTATAATAACATTAATTCTCTCACTAATCTGCTTTAAAATACTTTTTGTGCAGTAAGAGTACGGTATAAGGAGCTTTTGTTTTCTTTACACAGAGACTTGAAAATGCCAAAATTTTGTGAGAGTTGAAATTGGACGGCACCGTGTATATTACTAGTCAAAAAGCTATTTTTTCGCCATTTTCAAACTACTGTAACTTTCAGAGTTTTTAAGCTAGCTCTGTCAAATTTTGGACAGTTAAACTTGAGTAATAACAAAAAGAATAAATATATTTTAGATCTGTAAAATTTCTTAAATGTTACATTTGAGAAATTCTGATATTCAAAAAACCAAAAATCATAGGAATATCAATAAAATAAGTCATTGTTCAACTGATCAACTCACAGTAAGAATAATCCCCCTGGAGCTGTCCTTTTTTACACAAGAATATTACTCCCCCTAAAACGCTGTCATCTTGTTGTACTCAATTTTCCTTTAGCATTGAAATCTAGAGTCAGGGTGTATGATTTTTAGCTCCCATAGCCATATGTATATATGGCAATGGAAGCTATTCTTATAGGCTAGGAAAATGTCTGTATGTCTGTATGTCTGTATGTCTGTATGTCTGTATGTCTGTATGTCTGTCCGTCAACATCAAAAACTCCAAAACCGCTGTACATTTCATCTTGATATTTGGTGTGTACATGGATGATAGGCTGTAGATGAGATTTTGTTCAAATGAAGTTGTCATTGCCAAAAATATGCAAATTAAGTGAAAAAATGTAAAAACAGTCAAAATTGAAAAACTCAATAACCACTGAGCAGATTACATGAAAAATTAGCATGTAAGTACTTTGGGCTGACATGAAATGATTGTGCGCATCTTGGGTCAGTATCTTGGACTTGCTATTTTTCATGAATTTTTTTGTAATTTTCTCCGATTTTGGTCAAAAAATCTCCTGCTCTGAAACCACAAGTCCGATTGATTTGAAACTTGGTATGGAAGTGCATAGGAGTGACCTTTCCCAAATTTGGGCAAATCGTGGTGAAATTTGCATATTTTTAGTTTACACGTCCATAGACTCCCATGTATAAGGCAGATCTCCATAGACTCCCATGTATAAGGCCACAAAAAATAAAAATTTAGTTTCTCATCGTATTCATATTGCAAAAAGGATGCAGTGACACAATTTTTAGTCCCCACGGATGAAGTCCAGTGAGCTTATAGATTGGGTCATGTCCGTCTGTTCGTCCATCCGTGAGTCCATCCGTTCACGCAGATATCTCGGATATTTTGACAAAATGTCATGTGACCTTGATGACCTTTGATCTCAAATATACATATTTGTCCATAACTCAGTAACTACAAGTGCTACCACCCTTCATATATGGTATGATGGGACAGCTTATGACGCACAAATTGTACCTCATTAATTATGCACATATCTAATTTTGAGCGAGCCAATAGAGCTAGAGGTCTGATTTTTGGTATATAGGGATAACTTAGCAAAACAATTTTTTTGACAAAATGTCACGTGACCTCGGTGACCTTTGACCTCAAATATACATATTTGTCCATAACTCAGTAACCACAAGTGCTACAGCCTTCATGTATGGTATGATGGGACACCTTATGACGCCACATATTGTACCTCATTAATTATGTGCATATCTAATTTTGAGCGAGCCAATAGAGCTAGAGGTCTGATTTTTGGTATATAGGGATAACTTAGCAAAACAATTTTTTTGACAAAATGTCACGTGACCTCGGTGACCTTTGACCTCAAATGTACATATTTGTCCATAACTCAGTAACCACAAGTGCTACAGCCTTCATGTATGGTATGATGGGACACCTTATGACGCCACATATTGTATCTCATTACTTATGCGCATATCTAATTTTGAGCGAGCCAATAGAGCTAGAGGTCTGATTTTTGGTATATAGGGATAACTTAGCAATACAATTTTTTTGACAAAATGTCACGTGACCTCGGTGACCTTTGACCTCAAATATACATATTTGTCCATAACTCAGTAACCACAAGTGCTACTCCCTTCATGTATGGTATGATGGGACAGCTTATGACGCCACATATTGTACCTCATTAATTATGCCATATCTAATTTTGAGCGAGCCAATAGAGCTAGAGGTCTGATTTTTGGTATATAGGGATAACTTAGCAAAACATTTTTTTGACAAAATGTCACGTGACCTCGGTGACCTTTGACCTCAAATATACATATTATTCCATAACTCGGTAACCACAAGTGCTACACCCTTCATGTTTGGTATGATTGGACACCTTACGACGCCACATACTGTACCTCAATAATTATGTGCATATCTCATTCTGAGCGAGCCAATAGAGCTGGATGTCTGATTTTTGGTATATAGGGATAACTATAGGAGAGAAATTTTTTGACCAAATGTCATGTGATCTCGATGACCTTTTACCTAAAATATATGTTTATGTCAATAAATAAGTAACCACAAGTGCTATGTCCTTTGTATTTAGTAGGATGGGAGACCTTATGACAACACACGCTTTACCTCATTAATTATGTACACATCTAATTCTGGGCAAGCGAATAGAGCTAGAGATCTGATTTTTTGGCATATAGGGATTAATTAGCAATATAATTTTTTTTTTTTTCAAAATGTCATGTGACCTCGATGACCTTTGACCTTGATTATACATATATATGCATATTTCAGTAACCACAAGTTCTATACCCTCCAATTTTGATAGGATATTAGACCTTAAGATGTCACATCTTGTACCTCATTTATAATGCGCATATGTATTTCTTGGCTGGCCAATACTGCTAGAGGTCTGATCTTTTTTCCCGATTTAGAACCATAACTTAGACATGCCTCATGTGTTTCAAATTTGGAACAACGACATAGACCTATGTGCCCATAGATCTCAACATATACACTCCAGTGATACTTCTTAATGACCACATTTTCCTACCCCATCAAGACTAATACTCCTATTACAAGTGGGGACTATGTCATTGTAAATGACTTGTTGAGTTAATGGTTGTATCACAGTATTCGATATATCTAATTCTGTATTTTTTTCCATTTTATATTCTGAATAATTACATTAAACATATTTCACTGTCTCCAGTACATTACATTTAAGTATTTTCACTTCATGCACTTTATCTCTTTCACACAGTTCAAATATCTGACCAGAGAACAAACACTAAATAGTCCAGGATGGGAGCTACAGTGTCATTGACGCTATTTTTTCCTTTCCTTTCCTTAGATTTTTCATTCTCTCTTCATTTGCCCGTCTTTCAATTTGTCTTGTTTATCAATGCCCGATTCCTGCACTATCCCTGTCTGTCATTTTCCCCAGTTTACGTTAATGCTGTTTAAAAATAAAGGTTGTTTACATACATTTATTATAATAATAACCATGGCATGCTGACTTTATTCCCATACATCATTGAAAGAGTATTCATTTCTGTTGTCAAATATCATTTTGTAAATTTTGTGTAACATCAACAGATGAAAAATGAACACAGTTTAATGTTCGCAAAACTACCAGGGTTAACTTTTGAAAACAGCTGATTGTAGTGTTAGCAGTTAGGGCTGTTCAACGAAGTAAGTACGTACGGCAAAATTCACGGTAAATTCCGAACGCTCAGATTTTGAAACTACTCAGAACCGACCTTAACACACAGTTTTTGGGTTATATTTAGCTCCGCTGTCAGCGACGCGGAGCTTATCAAATAGGCTGATTCTCCGTCGTCGTCCGTCGTCGTCGTCCGTCAACAATTGCCTTCTTCTCTGAAACCGCAAGTCCGATTGCTTTGAAATTTGATATGCAGTTCACCTAGGGTGACCTCACTTAAGTTTGTTCAAATCGTGGTGAAATTTGCATATTTGTATTTTTGGGGCATTTTTTTGGTGTTCTTGGTAAAAAAATCTTCTTCTCTCAAACCGCTTGTCCGATTGCTTTGAAATTTGATATGCAGTTTACTTAGGGTGACTTCAGTCAGATTTGTTCAAATCATGGTGAAATTTACATATTTGTATTTTTAAGGCAATTTTTGTCATTTTTGGTAAAAAAATCTTTAAAAATCTTCTTCTTTAAAACTACCAATCAGATAGCTTTGATATTTGGTACATATGTCCCTAGGGATGATCTATTTCAGATTTGTTCAAATTGTGCAGAAATATGTAAATTTGCATTTTTAAGGCAATTTTTGCCATTTTTGGTCAAAAAATGTATTTCTCAAAAAGTCTGGTCTGATTGTTTTGAACAGGTTTCTATAGATGAACTAAGTAATATATTTTGAATTTCTGATGAAATCTGTAATTTTGTATTTTTGGGGCAATTTTTGCCATTTTTGGTCAAAAAATGTGTATTTCCAAAACTACTCATCTGATAGCTTTGAAATTTGGTATACATGTTTCTACAGATGAACTAAATGATATTTATTGAAATTATGATGAAATCTGCAATTTTGTATTTTCGGGGCAATTTTTTCCATTTTTGGTCAAAAAAATGTGTTTATCAAAAAGTACTGATCTGATAGCTTTGAAATTTGGTATACAGGTTTCTACAGATGAGCTAAGAAATATATATTGAATTTCTGATGAAATCTGTAATTTTGTATTTTGGGGCAATTTTTGCCATTTTTGGTCAAAAAATGTGTATTTCCAAAACTACTCATCTGATAGCTTTGAAATTTGGTATACATGTTTCTATAGATGAACTAAATGATATTTATTGAAATAATGGTGAAATCTGCAATTTTGAATTTTTGTGGTAATTTTTCCCATTTTTGGTCAAAAAATGTGTTTCTCAAAAAGTACTGGTGTAACAGCTTTGAAATTTGGTATACAGGTTTCTATAGATGAACTAAATTTGATCTTTTAAAATTATGATGAAATCTGCAATTTTTATTTTGGGGACAATTGTTGCCATTTTTGGTCAGAAAATTTTATTCTCACAAATCTACTCATCAGATAGCTTTGGTTGACATGTTCTTAGGGATGATCCAATGTGATATATTCAAAGTATGATGATATCTTCAATTGTGTATTTTTGCAGCTTATTTTAGCCACTTTTCTCTGGCCACTGCATTGAGCTATCAAGATTTCCACCTTCTTCATCAACATGTGTCAAAAATAGTTATTCTCTACATAAACACAGCGGAGCTATATCGGCCGCTAGGTCGCTTGTTTAATGATAGAATGACTATAAAAAGTAAATTGACCAAAATTTTGCTCAATTCACTATCACAAAACACTTCCGGGTTTTCACTTCAATGGCCTGCATAATATGGCTGCGCTGTGCATGGCGCAGTTCGGAAATGACAACAAGAATGTAAATGAAATATTACATCAAAAACGGCCATGAAAATGCTTCAAACTTTCCATAAATTTAATATAACAGTTGCTGTTTGGTATACTAACTCCGATCACTGAAAATTGTCCCTGCATTTTAGCAAAAACCTACCTACAAAACGCCGTTTAGGCACTGAACAACATACTGTGTCGAGCCATTCCATTCTAACATAGGAAGTAGTGGCCTGAGAAATGTGTGTGCCACAGTACGCCACGCTGTAGGCAAAAAATAATGCTTGATTTTGAGCGCTAAAGGACACTATGTCTATCTGTCTGTGTGTCTGTCTGTCTGTCTGTCTGTCTGTCTGTCTGTCTGTCTGTCTGTGTGCTCAATATCTCAAAAACGGCTCATCAGATCAGAATCAAATCTGGTACATAGATTCAGTTTGCAAATGGCAAGAACTGATTAGTTTTTGGTGGGTGTGGCTTGCTTACTTTTTGCTCATTTGCATAATTAATGATTTTAGAAAAAACGGCTATACATTTAGAACGACTGCACACAATTTGATGAGATTTGCTACAAATGTTGATCACATCAAGATATATCAGCTGTGCAAGTTATTAAGGGGTGACGTGAAAGATAATTACTAATTTGCATATTTAATGAAATCTACTAATTAGGCATATATATCTGAATTTACTCGATCAAAATTGACGAAACTTGGTATGCATATTGAGGATACTATGATTTAACATTACTGAAAGTCAATAAGCATTTTTACTTCATCCAAATCCTAATTTGCATATTTAATGACCTTTTGAAATTAAGGATATATATTTGAATTTACATGACCAAATTGATGAAACTTGCTATGTACATTAAAGATACTATGATAGAACATTATTAAATGTCATTAAGCATTTTTACTTCAGCCAATTCCTAATTTGCATATTTTATGAACTTTCCTAATTAGGGGTATTTATCTGAATTGACGAGACCACAGTTGACGAAACTGGCTATGTACATTAAAGATACAATGATAGAACATTATTGAAAGTCATTAAGCATTTGAACATTAGCCAATTCCTTATTTGCATATTTAATGAACTTTCATAATCAGGGATATTTATCTGTATTGACTAGATCAAAGTTGACGAAACTTGCTATGTACATAAAGATACTATGATACGACGTTACTGAAAGTCATTAAGCATTTTTACTTCATCCAGCTCCTAATTTGCATATTTAATGAATTTTTGAAATTAGGGATATATATTTGAATTTACATGACCAAAATTGATAAAACTTGCTATGTAAATTAAAGATACTATTATGTAGGCTAACATTATTGAAAGGCAGTAAGCATTTTTGCTTCAGCCAATTCCTAATTTGTGTATTTAATAAACTTTCCTCATAAGGGATATATACTTGGATTTATTTGATCAAAGTTGGCATAACATGCTATGTACATTGATGATTATACCAGGTTATACCAATATTGATAGTCATTTCGCACTTAAGTTTTCGTGTCAGCTAATTTATAGTTTGCATATCTAATGAGCTTTCAAAGTTTGGAATATATAGTTTGAAGGACTTGACCAACGGCATGCAATTACACTTGCTATATAAATTGGTGATACAATGACAGCAGTAAAAGGAATTAACTATTTCTATTTCAGCTAATTGCGTATTTGAATACTTAATAACCTATAAAGTTAATCTATGGTGAATATTGTTCATTATGTTGATCATAATACTTTCAATGAAGTTGCAAACATGTGGCAAAGGTTCAAATTTACACATAACTTCAATATATAAATATAGCTGCAAAGCAGCAATCACCGGGTTTCGAGACATCTCGGTCAACAGGGGCAATAGAGAAATACATATGCAAAAAGATGGGAGGCTATGGTAGTATTTGTGAAATCGAGGTCAAAAGTAGTCGAGGTGATGTGACATTTTGTTAAAAGAATTTCAATATCATAGTTATCCCTTTATACCAAAAATCAGACCTCTAGCTCTATCACCTTAGCCTAGAATTAGATATGTGCATAATTAATGAGGTCTTGTCATGTGACATATTGACAATTGTGGTTATCAAGTTGCGGACATATTGGTATATTTAAGGTCAAAGGTCATCGAGGTCACATGACATTTTGTCAAAAAAATTTTACTGCTAAGCTATTACTATATACCAAAAATCAGACATCTAGCTCTATTGGCTGGCTCAGAATTAGATATGCGCATAATTAATGAGGTACATGATGTGGTTGTCATAAGGTCTCCCATCATACCACATATGAAAGGTGTAGCACTGGGGGTTACATGGTTATGCCCATATACGTATATATGAGGTCAAAGGTCATCGAGGTCACATGATATTTTGTCAAAAAAATTGTATTGCTAAGTTATCCCTATATACCAAAAATCAGACCTCCAGCTCTATTGGCTGGCTCAGATTAGATATGCGCATAATTAATGAGGTACAGGATGTGGTGTCATAAGGTCTCCCATCATACCAAATATGAAGGGTGTAGCACTTGTGGTTACTTAGTTATGGCCATATATGTATATTTGAGGTCAAAGGTCATCGAGGTCACATGACATTTTGTCAAAAAAATTGTATTGCTAAGTTATCCCTATATACCAAAAATCAGACCTCTAGCTCTATTGGCTGGCTCAGAATTAGATATGCACATAATTAATGAGGTACAGGATGCAGTGTCATAAGGTCTCCCATCATACCAAATATGAAGGGTGTAGCACTTGTGGTTACTTAGTTATGGCCATATATGTATATTTAAGGTCAAAGGTCATCGAGGTCACATGACATTTTGTCAAAAAAATTGTATTTCTAAGTTATCCCTATATACCAAAAATCAGACCTCTAGCTCTATTGGCTGGCTCAGAATTAGATATGCGCATAATTAATGAGGTACAGGATGTGGTGTCATAAGGTCTCCTATCATACCAAATATGAAGGGTGTAGCACTTGTGGTTACTGAGTTATGGACATGTACGTATATTCAAGGTCAAAGGTCATGAAGGTCACATGACATTTTGTCAAAAAAATTGTATTGCTAAGTTATCCCTATATACCAAAAATCATACCTCTAGCTCTATTAGCTGGCTCAGAATTAGATATGCACATAATAGATAAGTTGCATTAAGAGGGCAAGGTCAAAGGTCAAGTGGAATCCCCAAATTGTGGAGTCCAATTTGGTCCCCTACTGGCCATGGTCCAATAGACGCTGGCTGTCTTGGACTTTAACATAGGCCAGAATAAGCCATTGCCGTAGCTTAGCTGCAGAGGTATAGGGGAGGTCAAAGGTCATTGAAAACTTTAAAAATCTTCTTCTCAAAATTGGCTAGTCCTGTGACCTTGATATTTGCATGAAGGAGCAGGGCTATATTGTCTAAAAAGTGACTTGAGCAGAATTTTGATTTATCACTTTTTACGCAAATGAGCTCAATTTTAAAGTTTATTTTCAAAATGGCCGAAATGTCACGTGACCCATTGTTATGGTAATGAGATCAAAAAATTACTTGCGAGGTGTTTTATCTATATGCCAAATTTGGAGACTCTAGGTGCAACAGTGTATGAATGGCAAGCGCATTTAGGAGGCGGAAGAAAATATAATAATAATAATAATAAATATAGCTGCAAGCAGCGATGACCGGGTTTCGACACAAGTAGCAGCATTAGAGCAAAAGAAAAATTAGATTGTGCGCATAATTAATGAAGTACAGGATGCAGTGTCATCAGGTCTCCAATCATACCACATATGAAATCTGTAGCACTTCTGGTTACCAAGTTGTGGACATATAGGTATATTTAAGGTCAAAGGTCATCGGGGTCACATGACATTTTGTCAAAAAAATTTTATTGCTAAGTTATCCCTATATACCAAAAATCAGACCTCTAGCTCTATTGGCTGGCTCAGAATTAGATATGCGCATAATTAATGAGGTACAGGATGTGGTGTCATAAGGTCTCCCATCATACCAAATATGAAGGGTGTAGCACTTATGGTTACCGAGTTATGGACATATACTCATATTTAAGGTCAAAGGTCATCGAGGTCACATGACATTTTGTCAAAAATTTGTATTGCTAAGTTATCCCTATATACTAAAAATCAGACCTCTAGCTCTATTGGCTAGCTCAGAATTAGAAATGCACATAATAAATGAGGTACAGGATGTGGTGTCATAAGGTCTCCCATCATACCAAATATGAAGGGTGTAGCACTTGTGGTTACTTAGTTATGGCCATATATGTATATTTGAGGTCAAAGGTCATCGAGGTCACACGACATTTTGTCAAAAAAATTGTATTGCTAAGTTATCCCTATATACAAAAAATCAGACCTCTAGCTCTATTGGCTGGCTCAGAATTAGATATGTGCATAATTAATGAGGTACAGGATGTGGTGTCATAAGGTCTCCCATCATACCAAATATGAAGGGTGTAGCACTTGTGGTTACTTAGTTATGGACATATACGTATATTCAAGTTCAAAGGTCATCGAGGTCACATGACATTTTGTCAAAAAAATTGTATTGCTAAGTTATCCCTATATACCAAAAATCAGACCTCTAGCTCTATTAGCTGGCTCAGAATTAGATATGCACATAATAAATAAGTTGCATTAAGAGGCCAAGGTCAAAGGTCAAGTGGAATCCCCAAAATTGTGGAGTCCAATTTGGTCCCTTACTGGCCATGGTCCAATAGACACTGGCTGTCTTGGACTTTAACATAGGCCAGAATAAGCCATTGCCGTAGCTTAGCTGCAGAGGTATAGGGGAGGTCAAAGGTCATTGAAAACTTTAAAAATCTTCTTCTCAAAATCGGCTAGTCCTGTAACCTTGATATTGGCATGAAGGAGCAGGGCTATATGGTCTAAAAAGTGACTTGAGCAGAATTTTGATTATTCACTTTTTATGCAATGAGCTCAATTTTAAAGTTTATTTTCAAAATGGCCGAAAGGTCACGTGACCCAATGTTATGGTAATAAGATCAAAAAATTACTTGCGAGGTGTTTTATCTATATGCCAATTTGGCGACTCTAGGTGCAACAGTGTTTATATGGCAAGCGCATTTAGGAGGCGGAAGAAAAATAATAATAATAATAATAATAATATAATAATAATATATAATAATAAAAAACAGAACGATTACAATAGGGTTTCGCACCCATGGTGTCGAAACCCTAAAAAACAGAACGATTACAAGAGGGTTTCGCACCCATGGTGTCGAAACCCTAATAAGAAAAACCCAATGAAAGCAATAGGGCAAAGCTGTAGGCATATGGGCCAGGGTACACATACACGGGGATTTGTTGTTGAGATGCTAAGGTCAAAGGTAGAGCTACTAGGTCAAAGGTCATCCGTTACCCACAAAGATAGTCCGGTTCAAAAAGTAGTGCCTGTCTCTATGCTTGAATAGCAGCTGATCAGCACTCAGTTTGTGGCTTACAAAGATAGAGCATGGGTTGTAAGTTGATTTTAGAGCCAACATAAGATTCATTGCAAAATCAGATCAGTTTTTTTTCAGAATGTGAAGCAAGCGAGCGTTCATCTCATTGAGTTACGTACGAGGCCAGCCTATAGCTTATGAATAGGCAATATGCTCAGCCAGCATTAGTGCACAGGGGCTGCTAACGCCAATGCTGGGCAAGCCAATAGAGCTAGGGGTCTGATTTTTGGTACATGGGCAGACGTGTGGAAGCCAAGATTTTGGGCAAAAAGTCACGTGACCAGGATGACCTTTGACCTCGATTTCACGAATAGGCTTGTAAATCAGTAACCACAAGTGCTACTGCCTTGATATTTGGTGGGATGGAAGACAATATGGTACCACATCACGTAGCTCATTAATTATGCGCATATCTAATTCCGGGCTAGCCGATAGAGCTAGGGATCTGATTTTTGGTACACAGGGAGAAGTATAGGAGCAAAGTGTGTTGACAAAATGTCACGTGACCAGGATGACCTTTGACCTCAAAAACTTTGTTTGCCCTCTTATAGCAAAAGTCAGACCTCTTGCTGTATCTGGTACTCCAGAATTGCATACGTGCATGTTTAATAATGTGATAAATGATGCCAAGGTCAAAGGTCAAGGGGCATTCCCAAAATTTTGGTGTTCAATATGTGGTCCCAAGAAGGTCATTGTTCAAGACACGCTAGCCCATTGGGACCCTTACATAGGTCAGAAAAAGCCTTTGCCATAGCTTAGCTGCACAGGTAGAGAAAGGTCAAAGGTCATAGAAAAATCAGAAAAATAATACTTTAAAAATCTTCTTCTCAAAATTGGCAAATCCTGTCACCTTGATGTTTGGCATGAAGGAGCAAGGCTATAAGGTCTAAAAAGTGACTGGAGCAGAATTTTGATTTATCACTTTTTATGCAAATGAGCTCAATTTTAAAGTTTATTTTCAAAATGGCCGAAATGTCACGTGACCCATTGTTATGGTAATGAGATCAAAAAATTACTTGCGAGGTGTTTTATCTATATGCCAAATTTGGAGACTCTAGGTGCAACAGTGTTCGAATGGCAAGCGCATTTAGGAGGCGGAAGAAAAATAATAATAATAATAATAAAAAACAGAACGATTACAAGAGGGTTTCGCACCCATGGTGTCGAAACCCTAAATATAGCTGCAAACAGCGATGACCGGGTTTCGACACAAGTGGCAGCATTAGAGCAAAAGAAAAATTAGATTGTGCGCATAATTAATGAAGTACAGGATGTAGTGTCATAAGGTCTCCCATCATACCACATATGAAGTCTGTAGCACTTGTGGTTATCAAGTTGTGGAGCTATAAGTATATTTAAGGTCAAATTTCATCGAGGTCACATGACATTGTGTCAAAAAAATTGTATTGCTAAGGTATCCCTATATACCATAAATAAGACCACTGGCTCTATTGGCTGGCTCAGAATTAGATATGCACATAATTAATTAGGTACAGGATGTGGTGTCATAAGTTTTCCCATCATACCAAATATGAAGGGTGTAGCACTTGGGGTTACTTAGTTATGGCCATATATGTATATTTGAGGTCAAAGGTCATGGGGGTCACATGACATTTTGTCAAAAAAATTGTATTGCTAAGTTATCCCTATATACCAAAAATCAGACCTCTAGCTCTATTGGCTGGCTCAGAATTAGATATGCGCATAATTAATGAGGTACAGGATGTGGTGTCATAAGGTCTACCATCATACCAAATATGAAGGGTGTAGCACTTGGGGTTACTTAGTTATGGCCATATATGTATATTTGAGGTCAAAGGTCATGGAGGTCACATGACATTTTTTCAAAAAAATTGTATTGCTAAGTTATCCCTATATACCAAAAATCAGACCTCTAGCTCTATTGGCTGGCTCAGAATTAGATATGCGCATAATTAATGAGGTACAGGATGTGGTGTCATAAGGTCTCCCATCATACCAAATATGAAGGGTGTAGCACTTGTGGTTACTGAGTTATGGACATATACTCATATTTAAGGTCAAAGGTCATCGAGGTCACATGACATTTTGTCAAAAAAATTGTATTGCTAAGCTATCCCTATATACCAAAAATCAGATCTCTAGCTCAATTGGCTGGCTCAGAATTAGATATGCGCATAATTAATTAGGTTCAGAATGTGGTGTCATAAGGTCTCCCACCATACCAAATATGAAGGGTGTAGCACTTGTGGTTACTAAGTTATGGACATATACGTATATTCAAGGTCAAAGGTCATGGAGGTCACATGACATTTTGTCAAAAAAATTGTATTGCTAAGTTATCCACATATACCAAAAACCAGACCTCCAGCTCTTTTGGCTTGCCTAGAATTGGATATGTGCATAATAAGTAAGGCCAAATATAGTTGGTCATGTGACATCTTGTCAAAAAAGGACAGTTTGCATCCCCAAATTTTGATGTGAAATGTGGTCCACCACTGGTCAATGTTCAAGACACACTTGCCTATTGGGACCCTTAGATAGGCCAGAAAAAGCCTTTGCCATAGCTTAGCTGCACAGGTATAGGAAGGTCAAAGGTCATAGAAAAATCAGAAAAATAATACTTTAAAAATCTTCTTCTCAAAATCGGCAAGACCTGTGACCTTGATTTTTGGCATAAAGGAGCATGGCTATATGGTCTACAAAATGACCTCGCGGAATTTTGATAGATGAATATTTATGCAAATGAGAGGCATTTAAAAGTTTAAATTTAAGATTGACGGCAGGTCATGTGACCTGTTGCCATGGTAACGAAATAGAAAAATATGGTCTTTGAGTTTTACCTATGTGCCAAATTGGAAGTCATTTGGTATAACGGTGTTCGAATGGCAAGCATGAAAAGGTGGCGGAACAATAATAATAAAAAACAATATAGCTGCAAGCAGCGATGACCGGGTTTCGACACAAAAGGCAGCATTAGAGCAAAAGAAAAATTAGATTGTGCGCATAATTAATGAAGTACAGGATGCAGTGTTATAAGGTCTCCAATCATACCACATATGAAGTCTGTAGCACTTTTGGTTACCAAGTTGTGGACATATAGGTATATTTAAGGTCAAAGGTCATCGAGGTCACACGACATTTTGTCAAAAAAATTCCATTTTTAAGTTATCCCTATATACCAAAAATCAGACCTCTAGCTCTATTGGCTTGCTCAGAATTAGATATGTGCATAATTAATGAGCTACAGGATGTGGTGTCATAAGGTGTCCCATCATACCAAATATGAAGGGTGTAGCACTTGTGGTTACTTAGTTATGGCCATATATGTATATTTGAGGTCAAAGGTCATCGGGGTCACATGACATTGTGTCAAAAAAGTTGTATTGCTACGTTATCCCTATATACAAAAAATCAGACCTCTAGCTCTATTGGCTGGCTCAGAATTAGATATGCGCATAATTAATGAGGTACATGATGTGATGTCATAAGGTCTCTCATCATACCAAATATGAAGGGTGTAGCACTTGTGGTTACTTAGTTATGGCCATATATGTATATTTGAGGTCAAAGGTCATCGAGGTCACATGACATTTTGTCAAAAAAATTGTATTGCTAAGTTATCCCTATATACCAAAAATCAGACCTCTAGCTCTATTGGCTGGCTCAGAATTAGATATGCGCATAATTAATGAGGTACATGATGTGATGTCATAAGGTCTCTCATCATACCAAATATGAAGGGTGTAGCACTTGTGGTTACTGAGTTATGGCCATATATGTATATCTGAGGTCAAAGGTCATCGAGGTCACATGACATTTTGTCAAAAAATTGTATTGCTAAGTTATCCCTATATACCAAAAATCAGACCTCTATATACCAAAAATCAGACCTCTAGCTCTATTGGCTGGCTCAGAATTAGATATGCACATAATTAATGAGGTACAGGATGTGGTGACATAAGGTCTCCCATCACACCAAATATGAACCGTGTAACCCTTCTGGTTACTGAGTTATGGACATATACTCATATTTAAGGTCAAAGGTCATCGAGGTCACATGACATTTTGTCAAAAAGTTTGTATTGCTAAGTTATCCCTATATACTAAAAATCAGACCTCTAGCTCTATTGGCTAGCTCAGAATTAGAAATGCGCATAATAAATGAGTTGCAGGAAGATGCCAAGGTCAAAGGTCAAGTGGAATCCCCAAAATTGTGGAGTGCAATTTGGTCCCCTACTGGCTATTGTTCTATAGACGCTGGCTGTCTTGGACTTTAACATAGGCCAGAATAAGCCATTGCCATAGCTTAGCTGCATAGGTATAGGGGAGGTCAAAGGTCATAGAAAAATCAGAAAAATAATACTTTAAAAATCTTCTTCTCAAAATTGGCAAGACCTGTGACTTTGATATTTGGCATGAAGGAGCAAGGCTATAAGGTCTAAAAAGTGACTTGAGCAGAATTTTGATTTATCATTTTTTATGCAAATGAAGTCAATTTTAAAGTTTATTTTCAAAATAGCAAAAAGGTCACGTGACCCCTGATTATGGTCATGTGATCAAAAATTTACTTTCGCAGACTTCTACCTATATGCCAAATTTGAAGACTCTAGGTCCAGCGGTTTTTGCTCCAGAGTTCCAAACGTGCGACAGAAGAAGAAGAAGAATAAATATAGCTGCAAGCAGCGATGACCGGGTTTCGACACAAGTGGCAGCATTAGAGCAAAAGAAAAATTAGATTATGCGCATAATTAATGAATGAATGAATTAATTAATTGCAGTGTCATAAGGTCTCCCATCATACCACATATGAAGTCTGTAGCACTTGTGGTTACCAAGTTGTGGACATATAGGTATATTCAAGGTCAAAGGTCATCGAGGTCACATGACATTGTGTCCAAAAAATTGTATTGCTAAGCTATCCCTATATACCAAAAATCAGACCTCTAGCTCTATTGGCTGGCTCAGAATTAGATATGCGCATAATTAATGAGGTACAGGATGTGGTGTCATAAGGTCTCCCATCATACCAAATATGAAGGGTGTAGCACTTGTGGTTACTTAGTTATGGACATATACGTATATTTAAGGTCAAAGGTCATCGAGGTCACATGACATTTTGTCAAAAAAATTGTATTGCTAAGTTATCCCTATATACCAAAAATCAGACCTCTAGCTCTATTAGCTGGCTCAGAATTAGATATGCGCATAATTAATGAAGTACAGAATATGATGTCACAAGGTCTCCCATCATACCAAATATGAAGGGTGTAGCACTTTGGGTTACTAAGTTATGGCAATAAAAGTATATTGAAGGTCAAAGGTCATCGAGGTCACATGACATTTAGTCAAAAAAATTTTATTGCTAAGCTATCCCTACATACCAAAAATCAGACCTCTAGCTCTATTGGCTGGCTCAGAATTAGATATGCGCATAATTAATGAGGTACAGGATGTGATGTCATTAGGTCTCCCATCATACCAAATATGAAGGGTGTACCACTTGTGGTTACTTAGCTATGGACATATACGTAAATTCAAGGTCAAAGGTCATGGAGGTCACATAACATTTTGTCAAAAAAATTGTATTGCCAAGCTATCCCTATATACCAAAAATCAGACCTCCAGCTCTATTGGCTGGCTCAGAATTAGATATGTGCATAATTAATGAGGTACAGGATGTTGTGTCATAAGGTCTCCCATCATACCAAATATGAAACGTGTAACCCTTTTGGTTACTGAGTTATGGACATATACTCATATTTAAGGTCAAAGGTCATCGAGGTCACATGACATTTTGTCAAAAAATTGGTATTGCTAAGTTATCCCTATATACTAAAAATCAGACCTCTAGCTCTATTGGCTAGTTCAGAATTAGAAATGCGCATAATAAATGAATGCAGGAAGATGCGAAGGTCAAAGGTCAAGTGGAATCCCCAAAATTGTTGAGAGCAATTTGGTCCCCTACTGGCCATTGTCCAATAGACGCTGGCTGTCTTGGACTTTAACATAGGCCAGAATTAGCCATTACCATAGCTTAGCTGCATAGGTATAGGGGAGGTCAAAGGTTATAGAAAAATCAGAAAAATAATACTTTAAAAATCTTCTTCTCAAATTGGCAAGACCTGTGACTTTGATATTTGGCATGAAAGAGCAAGGCTTTAAGGTCTAAAAGTGACTTGAGCAGAATTTTGATTTATCATTTTTTATGCAAATGAAGTCAATTTTAAAGTTTTTTTCAAAATAGCAAAAAGGTCACGTGACCCCTGATTATGGTCATGTGATCAAAAATTACTTTCGCAGACTTCTACCTATATGCCAAATTTGAAGACTCTAGGTCCAGCGTTTTTGCTCCAGAGTTCCAAACGTGCGACAGAAGAAGAAAAAGAAGAAGAAATATAGCTGCAAAGCAGCAATCAACCGGGTTTCGAGACATCTCGGTCAACAGGGGCAATAGAGAAATACATATGCAAAAAGATGGGAGGCTATGGTAGTATTTGTGAAATCGAGGTCAAAAGTAGTCGAGGTGATGTGACATTTTGTTAAAAGAATTCAATGTCATAGTTATCCCTTTATACCAAAAATCAGACCTCTAGCTCTATCACCTTAGCCTGGAATTATATATGTGCATAATTAATGAGGTCTTGTCATGTTCCATATTGACAATTGATATCTATCCCATAGTACTGCCTGTGTACCAAAATTCGGATCTCTAGCCCTATTGGTTAGCCTAGAATTAGATATGTGCATAATTAATGAGGTCTGGTCACGTGACATATTGACAATTGATTTCTATCCCATAGTAGTCCCTGTGTACCAAAATTCAGATCTCTAGCCCTATTGGTTAGCCTAGAATTAGATATGCACATAATTAATGAGTCTGGTCATGTGACATATTGACAATTGATTTCTATCCCAAACTACTATCTGTGTACCAAAATTCGGATCTCTAGTCCTATTGGTTAGCCTAGAATTAGATATGTGCATAATTAATGAGGTCTGGTCACGTGACATATTTGCAATAGATTTCTATCCCATAGTAGTCCCTGTGTACCAAAATTTGGATCTCAAGCCCTATTGGTTAGCGTAGAATTAGATATGCGCATAATTAATGAGGTCTGGTCACGTGACATATTTGCAATAGATTTCTATCCCATGGTAGTCCCTGTGTACCACAATTCGGATCTCTAGCCCTATTGGTTAGCCTCGATTTAGATATGCGCATAATTAATGAGGTCTGGTCACGTGACATATTTGCAATAGATTTCTATCCCATAGTAGTCCCTGTGTACCAAAATTTGGATCTCTAGCCCTATTGGTTAGCCTAGAATTAGATATGCGCATAATTAATGAGGTCTGGTCACGTGACATATTTGCAATAGATTTCTATCCCATAGTTGTCCCTGTGTACCAAAATTTGGATCTCTAGCCCTATTGGATAGCCTAGAATTAGATATGCGCATAATTAATGAGGTCAAGGTCACGTGACCTGACCCAAAATATTTCGGTGAACATTAGCAGCCAATGATCGTCTATGTCGAAAAAGAACCAGACTCCTAGCTCTATTGGCTAGCCTGTAATGGGCATTTGTAAATCTATAGGGGAGGTCAAAGGTCACTGAAAAATGTGAAAAATAATACTTTAAAAATCTTCTTCTCAAAATCGGCAGGGCCTATGACCTTGAAATTTGGCATGAAGAAGCCTAGCCCTATGGTCTACAAAAATCTAACAGAATTTTGATTGGTTTATTTTTATGCAAATTAAGCCAAGTTGAAAGTTTAATTTCAATATGGCTGCCAGGTCACGTGACCCATTGTTATGGTCATGTGATCAAAAAATTACTTGTGAGGAGTTTTACCTATGTGCCAAATTTGAAGTCTCTAGGTGCAACAGTGTTTGCGTGGCAGTTGCATTTAGAGGACGGAAGAAGAAGAAGAAGAAAAAGAATAATAATAATAATAATAATAATAATAATAAAAAACGGAACGATTACTAGAGGGTTTCGGACCCGTGGTCTCGAAACCCTAATAATAATAAAAAACAGAACGATTACAAGAGGGTTTCGCACCCATGGTGTCGAAACCCTAATAAAAAACAGAACGATTACAAGAGGGTTTCGCACCCATGGTGTCGAAACCCTAATAATAAGAAAAACGCAATGAAAGCAATAGGGGAAAGCTGTAGGCATATGGGCCATGGTACACATACACGGGGATATGCTGTTGAGATGCTGAGGTCAAAGGTAGAGCTACTAGGTCAAAGGTCATCCGTTACCCACGAAGATAGTCCGGTTCAGAAAATAGTGCCTGTCTCTATGCTTGAATAGCAGCTGATCAGCACTCAGTTTGTGGCTTACAAAGATAGAGCATGGGTTGTAAGTTGATTTTAGAGCCAACATGAGATTCATTGCAAAATCAGATCAGTTTTTTCAGAATGTGAAGCAAGCGAGCTTTCATCTCATTGAGTTACGTACGAGGCCAGCCTATAGCTTATGAATAGGGAATATGCTCAGCCAGCATTAGTGCACAGGGGCTGCTAATGCCAATGCTGGGCAAGCCAATAGAGCTAGGGGTCTGATTTTTGGTACATGGGGAGACCTGTGGAAGCCAAGATTTTCAGCAAAAAGTCACGTGACCAGGATGACCTTTGACCTCGATTTCACGAATAGGCTTGTAAATCAGTAACCACAAGTGCTACTGCCTTGATATTTGGTGGGATGGAAGACAATATGGTACCACATCATGTAGCTCATTAATTATGCGCATATCTAATTCCGGGCTAGCCAATAGAGCTAGGGATCTGATTTTTGGTACACAGGGAGAAGTATAGGAGCAAAGTGTGTTGACAAAATGTCACGTGACCAGGATGACCTTTGACCTCAAAAACTTTGTTTCTTCCTTATAGCGAAAATCAGACCAGTTGCAGTATCTGGTACTCCAGAATTGCATATGTGCATATTTAATAATGTGCTACATGATGCCAAGGTCAAAGGTCAAGGGGCATTCCCAAAATTTCGGTGTTCAATGTGGTCCCCAAAAAGGTCATTGTTCAAGACACACTTGCCTATTGGGACCCTTAGATAGGCCAGAAAAAGCCTTTGCCAAAGCTTAGCTGCACAGGTATAGGAAGGTCAAAGGTCATAGAAAAATCAGAAAAATAATACTTTAAAAATCTTCTTCTCAAAATCGGCAGGGCCTATGACCTTGAAATTTGGCATGAAGGAGCAAGGCTATAAGGTCTAAAAAGTGACTTGAGCAGAATTTTGATTTATCATTTTTTATGCAAATGAAGTCAATTTTAAAGTTTATTATCAAAATGGCCGAAAGGTCACGTGACCTTTTGTTATGGTCATGTGACCAAAAAATTACTTTTGCTGAGTTGTACCTATATGCCAAATTTGAAGACTCTAGGTCCAGCAGTTTTTGCTCCAGAGTTCCAAACGTGCGGCGGAAGAAAAATAATAATAATAATAAAAAACAGAACGATTACAAGAGGGTTTCGCACCCATGGTGTCGAAACCCTAATAAAAAACAGAACGATTACAAGAGGGTTTCGCACCCATGGTGTCGAAACCCTAATAACGATTACAAGAGGGTTTTGCACCCATAGTGTCGAAACCCATGACATTTTGTCCAAAAAATTGTATTGCTTAGTTATCCCTATATACCAAAAATCAGACCTCTAGCTCTGTTGGTTGGCTCAGAATTAGATATGAGCATAATTAATGAGGTACAGGATGTGATGTCATAAGGTCTCCCATCATACCAAATATGAAGTGTGTGGCACTTGTGGTTACTTAGTTATGGCCATATATGTATATTTAAGGTCAAAGGTCATCGAGGTCACATGACATTTTGTCAAAAATTTGTATTGCTAAGTTATCCCTATATACCAAAAATCAGACCTCTAGCTCTATTGGCTGGCTCAGAATTAGAAATGCGCAAAATAAATGAGTTACAGGAAGATGCGAAGGTCAAAGGTCAAGTGGAATCCCCAAAATTGTGGAGTGCAATTTGGTCCCCTACTGGCCATTGTCCAATAGACGCTGGCTGTCTTGGACTTTAACATAGGCCAGAATAAGCCATTGCCATAGCTTAGCTGCATAGCTATAGGGGAGGTCAAAGGTCATAGAAAAATCAGAAAAATAATACTTTAAAAATCTTCTTCTCAAAATTGGCAAGACCTGTGACTTTGATATTTGGCATGAAGGAGCAAGGCTATAAGGTCTAAAAAGTGACTTGAGCAGAATTTTGATTTATCATTTTTTATGCAAATGAAGTCAATTTTAAAGTTTATTTTCAAAATAGCAAAAAGGTCACGTGACCCCTGATTATGGTCATGTGATCAAAAATTTACTTTTGCAGACTTCTACCTATATGCCAAATTTGAAGACTCTAGGTCCAGCGGTTTTTGCTCCAGAGTTCCAAACGTGCGGCGGAAGAAGAATAATAATAATAAATATAGCTGCAAGCAGCGATGACCGGGTTTCGACACAAGTAGCAGCATTAAGAGCAAAAGAAAAATTAGATTGTGCGCATAATTAATGAAGTACAGGATGCAGTGTCATTAGGTCTCCCATCATACCACATATGAAGTCTGTAGCACTTGTGGTTATCAAGTTGTGGACATACAGGTATATTTAAGGTCAAAGGTCATCGAGGTCACATGACATTTTGTCAAAAAATTTTTATTGCTAAGCTATCCCTATATACCAAAAATCAGACCTCTAGCCCTATTGGCTGGCTCAGAATTAGATATGCGCATAATTAATTAGGTACAGGATGTGGTGTCATAAGGTCTCCCATCATACCAAATATGAAGGGTCTAGCACTTGGGGTTACTTAGTTATGCCCATATATGTATATATAAGGTCAAAGGTCATGAAGGTCACAGGACATTTTGTCAAAAACATTGTACTGCTAAGTTATCCCTATATACCAAAAATCAGACCTCTAGCTCTATTGGCTGGCTCAGAATTAGATATGCGCATAATTAATGAGGTACAGGATGTGATGTCATAAGGTCTCCAATCATACCAAATATGAAGGGTGTACCACTTGTGGTTACTGAGTTATGGACATATACGTATATTCAAGGTCAAAGGTCATCGAGGTCACATGACATTTTGTCAAAAAAATTGTAATGCTAAGTTATCCCTATATACCAAAAATCAGACCTCTAGCTCTATTGGCTGGCTCAGAATTAGATATGCGCATAATTAATGAGGTCTGGTCACGTGACATATTTGCAATAGATTTCTATCCCATAGTAGTCCCTGTGTACCAAAATTTGGATCTCTAGCCCTATTGGTTAGCCTAGAATTAGATATGCGCATAATTAATGAGGTCTGGTCAAGTGACATATTTGCAATAGATTTCTATGCCATAGTAGTCCCTGTGTACCAAAATTCGGATCTCTAGCCCTATTGGTTAGCCTAGAATTATATGCGCATAATTAATGAGGTCTGGTCACGTGACATATTTGCAATAGATTTCTATCCCATAGTAGTCCCTGTGTACCAAAATTCGGTTCTCTAGCCCTATTGGTCAGCCTAGAATTAGATATGCGCATAATTAATGAGGTCTGGTCACGTGACATATTTGCAATAGATTTCTATACCATAGTAGTCCCTGTGTACCAAAATTCGGATCTCTAGCCCTATTGGTTAGCCTAGAATTAGATATGCGCATAATTAATGAGGTCTGGTCACGTGACATATTTGCAATAGATTTCTATCCCATAGTAGTCCCTGTGTACCAAAATTCGGATCTCTAGCCCTCTTGGTTAGCCTAGAATTAGATATGCGCATAATTAATGAGGTCAAGGTCACGTGACCTGACCCAAAATATTTCGGTGAACATTAACAGCCAATGATCGTCTATGTCGAAAAAGAACCAGACTCCTAGCTCTATTGGCTAGCCTATAATGAGCATTTGTAAATTTATGGGGGAGGTCAAAGGTCACTGAAAAATATGAAAAATAATACTTAAAAATCTTCTTCTCAAAATCGGCAAGACCTGTGACCTTGAAATTTGGCATGAAGGAGCAAGGCTATAAGGTCTAAAAAGTGACTGAAGCAGAATTTTGATTTACCACCTTTTATGCAAATGAAGTCAATTTTAAAGTTTATTTTCAAATGGCCACCAGGTCACGTGACCTATTGTTATGGTCATGTGACCAAAAAATTACTTTTGCTTAGTTGTACCTATGTACCAAAATGAAGTCTCTAGGTGCAACAGTGTTCGCATGGTAGTTGCAAAAGTGCGTCGCAAGAAGAATAATAATATAATAAATAATAATAATAATAATAATAATAAAAAACATAACGATTACAATAGGGTTTCGCAACCATGGTGTCGAAACCCTAATAAAAAACAGAACGATTACAAGAGGGTTTCGCACCCATGGTGTCGAAACCCTAAATATAGCTGCAAGCAGCGATGACCGGGTTTCGACACAAGTGGCAGCATTGGAGCAAAAGAAAAATTAGATGTTAAAATGGTACTAAAAGTCATCCTCTCAACCTGGTAGTTTTGCATAAAACTTCCATCAAATACTTATGCTAGCGTACCAAATATCAGACCTCTAGCTCTATTGGCTGGCTCAGAATTAGATATGCCCATAATTAATGAGGTACAGGATGTGAAGTCATAAGGTCTCCCATCATACCGAATATGAAGGGTGTAGCACTTGTAGTTACTTAGTTATGGCAATATATGTATATTTGAGGTCAAAGGTCATCGAGGTGACATGACATTTTGTCAAAAAAATTGTATTGCTAAGTTATCCCTATATACCAAAAATCAGACCTCTAGCTCTATTGGCTTGCTCAGAATTAGATATGCCCATAATTAATGAGGTACAGGATGTGATGTCATAAGGTCTCCCATCATACCAAATATGAAGGGTGTAGCACTTGTAGTTACTTAGTTATGGCAATATATGTATAATTGAGGTCAAAGGTCATCGAGGTCACATGACATTTTGTCAAAAAAATTGTATTGCTAAGTTATCCCTATATACCAAAAATCAGACCTCTAGCTCTATTGGCTGGCTCAGAATTAGATATGCACATAATTAATGAGGTACAGGATGTGGTGTCATAAGGTCTCCCATCATACCGAATATGAAGGGTGTAGCACTTGTGGTTACTTAGTTATGGCCATATAAGTATGTTTGAGGTCAAAGGTCATCGGGGTCACATGACATTTTGTCAAAAAAATTGCATTGCTAAGTTATCCCTATATACCAAATATCAGACCTCTGGCTCTATTGGCTGGCTCAGAATTAGATATGCGCATAATTAATGAGGTACAGGATGTGATGTCATAAGGTCTCCCATCATACCAAATATGAAGGGTGCGGCACTTGTGGTTACTTAGTTATGGTCATATATCTATATTTGAGGTCAAAGTAATCAGGGTAACATGACATTGTGTCAAAAAAATTGTATTGCTAAGTAATCCCTATATGTCAAAAATCAGACCTCTAGCTCTATTGGCTGGCTCAGAATTAGATATGCGCATATTAATGATGTTACAGGATGTGATGTCATAAGGTCTCCCATCATACCAAATATGAAGGTGTAGCATTTGTGGTTACTTAGTTATTGACATATACGTATTTTCAAGAACAAGGTCATCTAAGGTCACATGACTTTTTGTCAAAAAAATTTTATTGCTAAGTTATCCCTATATACCAGAAATCAGACCTCTAGCTCTATTAGCTGGCTCAGAATTAGATATGCGCATAATAAATGAGTTGCAGGAAGATGCCAAGGTCAAAGGTCAAGTGGAATCCCCAAAATTGCGGAGTGCAATTTGGTCCCCTACTGGCCATTGTCCATTAGACGCTTGCTGTCTTGGACTTAAACATAGGCCAGAATAAGCCATTGCTATAGCGTAGCTGCATAGGTATAGGGGAGGTCAAAGGTCATAGAAAAGTCAGAAAAATAATATTTTAAAAATCTTCTTCTCCAAATTGGCAAGACCTGTGACTTTGATATTTGGCATGAAGGAGCAAGGGTATAAGGTCTAAAAAGTGACTTGAGCAGAAATTTGATTTGTCATTTTTTATGCAAATGAAGTCAATTTTAAAGTTTATTTTCAAAATAGCAAAAAGGTCACGTGACCCCTGATTATGGTCATGTGATCAAAAATTTACTTTTGCAGACTTCTACCTATATGCCAAATTTGAAGACTCTAGGTCCAGCGGTTTTTGCTCCAGAGTTCCAAACGTGCGACAGAAGAAGAAGAAGAATAATAATAATAAAAAACAGAACGATTACAAGAGGGTTTCGCACCCATGGTGTCGAAACCCTAATAAAAAACAGAACGATTACTATAGGGTTTCGCACCCATGGTGTCGAAACCCTAATAATAATAATAATAATAAAAAACAGAACGATTACAATAGGGTTTCGCACCCATGGTGTCGAAACCCTAATAATAATAATATATAATAAAAACAGAACGATTACAAGAGGGTTTCGCACCCATGGTGTCGAAACCCTAATAATAATAAAAAACAGAACGATTACAAGAGGGTTTCGCACCCATGGTGTCGAAACCCTAATAATAATAAATATAGCTGCAAGCAGCGATGACCGGGTTTCGACACAAGTGGCAGCATTAGAGGAAAAGAAAAATTAGATTGTGCGCATCATTAATGAAGTACAGGATGCAGTGTCATAAGGTCTCCCATCATACCACATATGAAGTCTGTAGCACTAGTGGTTACGAAGTTATGGACATATACGTATATTTAAGGTCAAAGGTCATTGAGGTCACATGACATTGTGTCAAAAAAATTGTATTGCTAAGCTATCCCTATATACCAAAAATCAGACCTCTAGCTCTATTGGCTGGCTCAGAATTAGATATGCGCATAATTAATGAGGTACAGGATGTTGTGTCATAAGGTCTCCCATCGTACCAAAAATGAAAGGTGTAGCCCTTCTGGTTACTTAGTTATGGACATATACTCATATTTGAGGTCAAAGGTCATCGAGGTCACATGACATTTTGTCAAAAAAATTGTATTGCTAAGTTATCCCTATATACCAAAAATCAGACCTCTAGCTCTATTGGCTGGCTCAGAATTAGATATGCGCATAATTAATGAGGTACAGGATGTGGTGTCATAAGGTCTCCCATCATACCAAATATGAAGGGTGTAGCACTTGTGGTTACTGAGTTATGGACATATACTCATATTTAAGGTCAAAGGTCATCGAGGTCACATGACATTTTGTCAAAAAAATTGTATTGCTAAGTTATCCCTATATACCAAAAATCAGACCTCTAGCTCTATTAGCTGGCTCAGAATTAGATATGCACATAATAAATAAGTTGCAGGAAGAGGCCAAGGTCAAAGGTCAATCGGAATCCCCAAAATTGTGGATTCCAATTTGGTTCCCTGCTTGCCATGGTCCAATAGACGCTGGCTGTCTTGGACTTTAACATAGGCCAGAATAAGCCATTGCCATAGCTTAGCTGCATAGGTATAGGGGAGGTCAAAGGTCATTGAAAACTTTAAAAATCTTCTTCTCAAAATTGGCTAGTCCTGTGACCTTGATATTTGGCATGAAGGAGCACGGCTATATGGTCTAAAAAGTGACTTGAGCAGAATTTTGATTTATCACTTTTTATGCAAATGAGCTCAATTTTAAAGTTTATTTTCAAAATGGCCGAAATGTCACGTGACCCATTGTTATGGTAATGAGATCAAAAAATTACTTGCGAGGTGTTTTATCTATATGCCAAATTTGGAGACTCTAGGTGCAACAGTGTTCGAATGGCAAGCGCATTTAGGAGGCGGAAGAAAAATAATAATAATAATAATAAATATAGCTGCAAGCAGCGATGACCGGGTTTCGACACAAGTGGCAGCATTAGAGCAAAAGAAAAATTAGATTGTGCGCATAATTAATGAAGTACAGGATGCAGTGTCATAAGGTCTCCCATCATACCAAATATGAAGTCTGTAGCACTTGTGGTTTCCAAGTTGTGGACATATAGGTATATTTAAGGTCAAAGGTCATCGAGGTCACATGACATTTTGTCAAAAAAATTGTATTGCTAAGTTATCCCTATATACCAAAAATCAGACCTCTAGCTCTATTGGCTGGCTCAGGATTAGATATGCGCATAATTAATGAGGTACAGGATGTGATGTCATAAGGTCTCCCATCATACCAAATATGAACGGTGTAGCCCTTCTGGTTACTTAGCTATGGCCATATACGTATATTTAAAGTCAAAGGTCATCGAGGTCATATGACATTTTGTCAAAAAAATTGTATTGCTGAGTTATCTCTATATACCAAAAATCAGACCTCTAGCTCTATTGGCTGGCTCAGAATTAGATATGCGCATAATTAATGAGGTACAGGATGTGATGTCATAAGGTCTCCCATCATACCAAATATGAAGGGTGTAGCACTTGTGGTTACTTAGTTATGGCCATATATGTATATTTGAGGTCAAAGGTCATTGAGGTCACATGACATTATGTCAAAAAAATTTGACTGCTAAATTATCCCTATATACCAAAAATCAGACCTCTAGCTCTTTTGGCTGGCTCAGAATTAGATATGCGCATAATTAATGAGGTACATGATGTGATCTCATAAGGTCTCCCATCATACCACATATGAAATCTGTAGCACTTCTGGTTACTTAGTTATGGCCATATACTTATATTTAAGGTCAAAGGTCATCGAGTTCATATGACATTTTGTCAAAAAAATTGTATTGCTAAGTTATCCCTATATACCAAAAATCAGACCTCTAGCTCTATTGGCTAGCTGAGAATTAGATATGCGCATAATTAATAAGGTACAGGATGTGTGTCCTAAGGTGTCCCATCATACCAAATATGAAGGGTGTAGCACTTTGGGTTACTTAGTTATGGCCATATATGTAGAGTTGAGGTCAAAGGTCAACGGGGTCACATGACATTTTGTCAAAAAAATTGTATTGCTAAGTTATCCCTATATACCAAAAATCAGACCTCTAGCTCTATTTGCTGGCTCAGAATTAGATATGCGCATAATTAATGAGGTACATGATGTGATGTCATAAGGTCTCTCATCATACCAAATATGAAGGGTGCAGCACTTGTGGTTACTTAGTTATGGCCATATATGTATATTTCAGGTCAAAGGTCATCGAGGTCACATGACATTTTGTCAAAAAAATTGTAATGCTAACTTATCCCTATATACCAAAAATCAGACCTCTAGCTCTATTGGCTGGCTCAGAATTAGATATGCGCATAATTAATGAGGTACAGGATGTGGTGTCATAAGGTCTCCCATCATACCAAATATGAAGGGTGTAGCACTTGTGGTTACTTGGTTATTGACATATACGTATTTTCAAGGTCAAAGGTCACCGAGGTCACATGACTTTTTGTCAAAAAAAATTGTATTGCTAAGTTATCCCTATATACCAAAAATCAGACCTCTAGCTCTATTACCTGGCTCAGAATTCGATATGCGCATAATAAATGTGTTGCAGGAAGATGCCAAGGTCAAAGGTCAAGTGGAATCCCCAAAATTGTGGAGTGCAATTTAGTCCCCTACTGGCCATTGTCCAATCATCGTCCGCTCGCACGGCTCGTTAGCCAGACAGGAGTCTTCCACTAACCACGCCGTGCGGGATACCCCAACTATTTTGCGTTAAGGAGTTTGATGGAATTAGAAAATCAGGCGGACCAATCAGAGCACGCGTTACACTCAAAGAGAAAACCACGCCTACCTTCCAAACGCCGACCACCGCACTGTTTGTGCACAGCTTTTCTCTCGATTTACTTACTGGTTTACTAGACTTGGTTCAAGTGCGTGATTGTGAACATGTGAGTTGTGTGAACGTCTGGAATGCAATGATCTGTGTTCTGTTTTCATGTGAAATGTGTGAGTAGGATTATGTGAACGCGTTGAGTGGGGTGAACGCGATACAGGGGAGTTTTACCCGGCACAAACTAACTCACTACTGCTATAGCTGCACAGACTAAATAAAAACGCATTCGATGATTTCGATCGATACCAAATTTTACACGAGGAACTTTTTACAAATCATTTTATTTTTTGAAAATTCACCGACTTGAACCAAGTCTGTGGTTTACCTTCGTCCTTTGACACCCTAATGGCTCAAACTGAGATTTAGGAGTGGGAAGGCAATCTTGCCCGAGTTTAATACAGGATTTGATTGCTTGCCATGCATGGGGAAATCTTACTGCGTGGTGGGGATAAAGTTACGGGCGATTTTCTCGTCATTCAGAGAGGTGGCAAAAAGTTCCGTTTCAGTGATCGTGGGTTTCGAAATGTATGGCAACGCTTTGTATCGTGTGAAGCGTTAGATATCTCTCAAAGAAAAAAAAATCGACGAATAAATATGGCGATAGTGCAGAAGATGAGTTTGAAAAAAACTGACACTTGTAGTCTATGAAAAATTCACCGATGAGTATATTGCTGGCTGTGATGAATAGGTCATTTTTTTGAACAACACCCAAACAAAAGCCGGTTCTTTGATTTCCAGTTCTAGCATATTTCACAAAGTCCGAGTCCATGTTTTCGAGCCATGCTGCTAGTTGTTTCTCCCGCGGCGTGTAGATGTTCTGTTCTGGTAATAAATCCTGTTCATCGTCTCACAATGTTTACAATTTTCCAAACATATGAACAACAGAATAGCTGCCGGCCGCGCCAGTTGACAGGACCACAATGTCTGAACAACGTCTGAGTAATGAGTTTATCGTGAAATTTTGAGGTCAAAATTGAAGGAGTGGTTTAACAGATTTACTTCGGCGGGTAGCATTTTTCTATTTCGCGCCACGATCTTTTGAGTTTGGCGGGTTGATGTTTTCACCTTACAAGTTGAGCGACAGCTGGGAATATCTTGCGGTACGACGCGCTGGCGCTGGGCCTTTGTATTGACGTTTTGAACACATCAGTTATTTCAGCAGTAGATTTCAGTAGCATGAAATGTAAACAGTGACCACGAATACTTGTAAATGTAACACCGAGAAAAAGTGGGAAAAGACCTATACTACTACATTCATAGTAACCGATTATCTGATTGGCTACTTACTGGTCACATACAGTCGTGCGGTGGCGCTTTAAAAACACGATTTAGGGGGTCTATCAGCCAAGGTCTGATTTCGGGAAGCATCCAGCTGCCCGGAGCGGAGACCTTGGCAAGCGAAGATGTTGTCAAATAGAAGCTGGCTGTCTTGGACTTTAACATAGGCCAGAATAAGCCATTGCCATAGCTTAGCTGCATAGGTATAGGGGAGGTCAAAGGTCATAGAAAAATAATACTTTAAAAATCTTCTTCTCAAAATTGGCAAGACCTGTGACTTTGATATTTGGCATGAAGGAGCAAGGCTATAAGGTCTAAAAAGTGACTTGAGCAGAATTTTGATTTATCATTTTTTATGCAAATGAAGTCAATTTTAAAGTTTATTTTCAAAATAGCAAAAAGGTCACGTGACCCCTGATTATGGTCATGTGATCAAAAATTTACTTTCGCAGACTTCTACCTATATGCCAAATTTGAAGACTCTAGGTCCAGCGGTTTTTGCTCCAGAGTTCCAAACGTGCGGCGGAAGAAGAATAATAATAATAAAAAACAGAACGATTACAAGAGGGTTTCGCACCCATGGTGTCGAAACCCTAAATATAGCTGCAAAGCAGCAATCAACCGGGTTTCGAGACATCTCGGTCAACAGGGGCAATAGAGAAATACATATGCAAAAAGATGGGAGGCTATGGTAGTATTTGTGAAATCGAGGTCAAAAGTAGTCGAGGTGATGTGACATTTTGTTAAAAGAATTCAATGTCATAGTTATCCCTTTATACAAAAAATCAGACCTCTAGCTCTATCACCTTAGCCTGGAATTATATATGTGCATAATTAATGAGGTCTTGTCATGTTCCATATTGACAATTGATATCTATCCCATAGTACTGCCTGTGTACCAAAATTCGGATCTCTAGCCCTATTGGTTAGCCTAGAATTAGATATGCACATAATTAATGAGGTCTGGTCACGTGACATATTGACAATTGATTTCTATCCCATAGTAGTCCCTGTGTACCAAAATTCAGATCTCTAGCCCTATTGGTTAGCCTAGAATTAGATATGCACATAATTAATGAGTCTGGTCATGTGACATATTGACAATTGATTTCTATCCCAAACTACTATCTGTGTACCAAAATTCGGATCTCTAGTCCTATTGGTTAGCCTAGAATTAGATATGTGCATAATTAATGAGGTCTGGTCACGTGACATATTGACAATAGATTTCTATCCCATAGTAGTCCCTGTGTACCAAAATTCAGATCTCTAGCCCTATTGGTTAGCCTAGAATTAGATATGCGCATAATTAATGAGGTGTTGTCACGTGACATATTTGCAAGAGATTTCTATCCCATAGTAGTCCCTGTGTACCAAAATTCGGATCTCTAGCCCTATTGGTTAGCCTAGAATTAGATATGCGCATAATTAATGAGGTCTGGTCACCTGACATATTTGCAATAGATTTCTATCCCATAGTAGTCCCTGTGTACCAAAATTCGGATCTCTAGCCCTATTGGTTAGCCTAGAATTAGATATGTGCATAATTAATGAGGTCTGGTCACGTGACATATTTGCAATAGATTTCTATCCCATAGTAGTCCCTGTGTACCAAAATTTGGATCTCAAGCCTTATTGGTTAGCCTAGAATTAGATATGCGCATAATTAATGAGGTCTGGTCACGTGACATATTTGCAATAGATTTCTATCCCATAGTAGTCCCTGTGTACCAAAATTCAGATCACTAGCCCTATTGGTTAGCCTAGAATTAGATATGCGCATAATTAATGAGGTCTGGTCACGTGACATATTTGCAATAGATTTCTATCCCATAGTAGTCCCTGTGTACCAAAATTCGGATCTCTAGCCCTATTGGTTAGCCTAGAATTAGATATGCGCATAATTAATGAGGTCTGGTCACGTGACATATTTGCAATACATTTCTATCCCATAGTAGTCCCTGTGTACCAAAATTCGGATCTCTAGCCCTATTGGTTAGCCTAGAATTAGATATGCGCATAATTAATGAGGTCAAGGTCACGTGACCTGACCCAAAATATTTCGGTGAACATTAACAGCCAATGATCGTCTATGTCAAAAAAGAACCAGACTCCTAGCTCTATTGGCTAGCCTATAATGGGCATTTGTAAATCTATATGGGAGGTCAAAGGTCACTGAAAAATATGAAAAATAATACTTTAAAAATCTTCTTCTAAAAATCGGCAACACCTGTGACCTTGATATTTGGCATGAAGGGGCCTAACCCTATGGTCTACAAAAATATAGGACAGAATTTTGATTGGTTAATTTTTATGCAAATGAGGTCAATTTTAAAGTTTATTTTCAAAATGGCCAAAAGGTCACGTGACCTTTTGTTATGGTCATGTGACCAAAAAATTACTTTTGCTGAGTTGTACCTGTGTACCAAATATGAAGTCTCTAGGTGCAACGGTATTCGCATGGTAGTTGCAGAAGCGCGACGGAAGAAGAAGAAGAATAATAATAATAAATATAGCTGCAAGCAGCGATGACCGGGTTTCGACACAAGTGGCAGCATTAGAGCAAAAAAAAAGTTACAGTATGCGCATAATTAATATGTACAGTATGTGGTGTCATAAGGTTTCCCATCATACCAAATATGAAGGATGTAGCACTTGTGGTTACTTAGTTATTGACATATACTCATATTTAAGGTCAAAGGTCATGGAGATCACATGACATTTTGTCACAAAATTTCTATTGGTAAGCTATCCCTATATACCAAAAATCAGACCTCTAGCTCTATTGGCTGGCTAAGAATTAGATATGCGCATAATTAATGAGGTACAGGATGTGGTGTCAAAAGTTCTCCCATCATACCAAATATGAAGCGTGTAGCACTTGTAGTGACTGAGTTATGGAAATATACGTATATTCAAGGTAAGAGGTCATCGAGGTCACATGACATTCTGTCAAAAAAATATTATTGCTAAGTTATCCCTATATACCAAAAATCAGACCTCTAGCTCTATTGGCTAGCTCAGAATTAGATATGCGCATAATTAATGAGGTACAGGTTGTAGTGTCATAAGGTCTCCCATCATACCAAATATGAAGGGTGTAGCACTTGTGGTTACTTAGTTATGGACATATACTCATATTTAAGGTCAAAGGTCATCGAGGTCAAATAATATTTTGTCAAAAAATTGTAATACTAATTTATCCCTATATACCAAAAATCAGACCTCTAGCTCTATTGGCTGGCTCAGAATTAGATATGCGCATAATTAATGAGGTACAGGATGTGATGTCATAAGGTCTCCCATCATACCAAATATGAAGGGTGTACCACTTATGGTTACTTAGTAATGGACATATACGTATATTCAAGGTCAAAGGTCATCGAGGTCACATGACATTTTGTCAAAAGAATTGTTATGCTAAGTTATCCCTATATACCAAAAATCAGACCTCTACCTCTATTGGCTGGCTCAGAATTAGATATGCGCATAATTAATGAGGTCTGGTCACGTGACATATTTGCAATAGATTTCTATCCCATAGTAGTCCCTGTGTACCAAAATTCGGATCTCTAGCCCTATTGGTTAGCCTAGAATTAGATATGCGCATAATTAATGAGGTCTGGTCACGTGACATATTTGCAATAGATTTCTATCCCATAGTAGTCCCTGTGTACCAAAATTGGGATCTCTAGCCCTATGGTCTCTAGCCTATTGGTTAGCCTAGAATTAGATATGCGCATAATTAATGAGTCTGGTCACGTGACATATTTGCAATAGATTCTATCCCATAGTAGTCCCTGTGTACCAAACTCGGATCTCTAGCCCTATTGGTTAGCCTAGAATTAGATATGCGCATAATTGATGAGGTCAAGGTCACGTGACCTGACCCAAAATATTTCGGTGAACATTAACAGCCAATGATCGTCTATGTCGAAAAGAACCAGACTCCTAGCTCTATTGGCTAGCCTATAA
This sequence comes from Ptychodera flava, assembly GCF_041260155.1. Taxonomy (NCBI): domain Eukaryota; kingdom Metazoa; phylum Hemichordata; class Enteropneusta; family Ptychoderidae; genus Ptychodera; species Ptychodera flava. The sequence goes on along the minus strand of NC_091945.1, from coordinate 51,687 downwards.
TGGGCATTTGTAAATCTACAGAGGAGGTCAAAGGTCACTGAAAAATATGAAAAATAATACTTTAAAAATCTTCTTCTCAAAATCTGCAAGACCTGTGACCTGATATTTGGCATGAAGGGGCCTAACCCTATGGTCTACAAAAATTTAGGACAGAATTTTGATTGGTTAATTTTTATGCAAATGAGGTCAATTTTAAAGTTTATTTTCAAAATGGCCGAAAGGTCACGTGACCTTTTGTTATGGTCATGTGACCAAAAAATTACTTTTGCTGAGTTGTACCTGTGTACCAAATATGAAGTCTCTAGGTGCAACGGTGTTCGCGTGGTAGTTGCAGAAGCGCGACGGAAGAAGAAGAAGAAGAAGAATAATAATAATAATAATAATAATAATAATAAAAAACAGAACGATTACAAGAGGGTTTCGCACCCATGGTGTCGAAACCCTAATAAAAAACAGAACGATTACAAGAGGGTTTCGCACCCATGGTGTCGAAACCCTAAATATAGCTGCAAGCAGCGATGACCGGGTTTCGACACAAGTGGCAGCATAAGAGCAAAAAAAAATAGATTGTGCGCATAATTAATGAGGTACAGGATGCAGTGTCATAAGGTCTCCCATCATACCAGATATGAAGTCTGTAGCACTTGTGGTTACCAAGTTGTGGACATGTAGGTATATTTAAGGTCAAAGGTCATCGAGGTCACATGACTTTGTGTCAAAAAAAAATGTATTGCTAAGTTATCCCTATATACCAAAAATCAGACCGTGAGCTCTATTGGCTGGCTCATAATTAGATATGCGCATAATTAATGAAGTACAGGATGTGGTGTCATAAGGTCTCCCATCATACCAAGTATAAAAGGTGTAGCCCTTCTGGTTACTTAGTTAAGGCCATATACGTATATTTAAGTTCAAGGTCATCGAGGTCACATGACATTTTGTCAAAAAAATTGTACAGCTAAGTTATCCCTATATACCAAAAATTAGACGTCTAGCTCTATTGGCTGGCTTAGAATTAGATATGCGAATAATTAATTAGGTACAGGATGTGGTGTCATAAGGTGTCCCATCATACGAAATATGAGGGGTGTAGCACTTTAGGTTACTGAGTTATGGACATATACGTATATTCAAGGTCAAAGGTCACCGAGGTCACGTCACATTTTGTCAAAAAAATTGTATTGCTAAGTTATCCCTATATACCAAAAATCAGGCCTCTAGCTCTATTGGCCGGCTCAGAATTAGATATGCACATAATTAATGAGGTACAGGATGTGATGTCATAAGGTCTCCCATCATACCAAATATGAAGGGTGTAGCACTTGTGGTTACTTAGTTATGGCCATATATGTATATTTGAGGTCAAAGGTCATCGAGGTCACATGACATTTTGTCAAAAAATTTGTATTGCTAAGTTATCTCTATATACCAAAAATCAGACCTCTAGCTCTATTGGCTGGCTCAGAATTAGATATGCACATAATTAATGAGGTACAGGATGTGATGTCATAAGGTCTCCCATCATACCAAATATGAAGGCTGTAGCACTTGTGGTTACTTAGTTATGGCCATATATGTATATTTGAGGTCAAAGGTCATCGGGGTCACATGACATTTTGTCAAAAAAATTGTATTGCTAAGTTATCCCTATATACCAAAAATCAGACCTCTAGCTCTATTGGCTGGCTCAGAATTAGATATGCGCATAATTAATGAGGTACATGATGTGATGTCATAAGGTCTCTCATCATACCAAATATGAAGGGTGTAGCACTTGTGGTTACTGAGTATGGCCATATAAGTATATTTGAGGTCAAAGGTCATCGGGGTCACATGACATTTTGTCAAAAAAATTGTATTGCTAAGTTATCCCTATATACCAGACCTCTAGCTCTATTGGCTGCCTCAGAATTAGAAATGCTCATAATCAATGAGTTGCAGGAAGATGCGAAGGTCAAAGGTCAAGTGGAATCCCCAAAATTTTGGAGTGCAATTTGGTCCTCTACTGGCCATTGTCCAATAGACACTGGCTGTCTTGGACTTTAACATAGGCCAGAATAAGCCATTGCCATAGCTTAGCTGCATAGGTATAGGGGAAGTCAAAGGTCACAGAAAAATCAGAAAAATAATACTTTAAAAATCTTCTTCTCAAAATTGGCAAGACCTGTGACTTTGATATTTGGCATGAAGGAGCAAGGCTATAAGGTCTAAAAAGTGACTTGAGCAGAATTTTGATTTTTCATTTTTTATGCAAATGAAGTCAATTTTAAAGTTTATTTTCAAAATAGCAAAAAGGTCACGTGACCCCTGATTATGGTCATGTGATCAAAAATTTACTTTCGCAGACTTCTACCTATATGCCAAATTTGAAGACTCTAGGTCCAGCGGTTTTAGCTCCAGAGTTCCAAACGTGCGACAGAAGAAGAAAAATAATAAAAAACAGAACGATTACAATAGGGTTTCGCACCCATGGTGTCGAAACCCTAAATATAGCTGCAAGCAGCGATGACCGGGTTTCGACACAAGTGGCAGCATTAGAGCAAAAGAAAATTAGATTATGCGCATAATTAATGAAGTACAGGATGTGGTGTCATATGGTCTCCCGTCATACCAAATATGACGGGTGTAGCACTTGTGGTTACTTAGTTATGGACATATACTCATATTTAAGGTCAAAGGTCATCGAGGTCACATGACATTTTGTCAAAAAAATTGTATTGCTAAGTTATCCCTATATACCAAAAATCAGACCTCCAGCTCTATTGCCCGGTCAGAATTAGATATGTGCATAATTAATGAGGTACAGGATGTGGTGTCATAAGGTCTCCCATCATACCAAATATGAAGGGTCTAGCACTTGTGGTTACTTAGTTATGGCCATATATGTATATTTGAGGTCAAAGGTCACCAAGGTCACATGACATTTTGTCAAAAAAATTGTTTTGCCAAGTTATCCCTATATATCAAAATTCAGACCTCTAGCTCTATTGGCTGGCTCAGAATTAGATATGCGCATAATTAATGAGGTACAGGATGTGATGTCATTAGGTCTCCCATCATACCAAATATGAAGGGTGTAGCACTTGTGGTTACTTAGTTATGGCCACATATGTATATTTGAGGTCAAAGGTCATCGAGGTCACATGACATTTTGTCAAAAAAATTGTATTGCTAAGTTATCCCTATATACCAAAAATCAGACCTCTAGCTCTATTGGCTGGCTCAGAATTAGATATGCGCATAATTAATGAGGTACAGGATGTGATGTCATAAGGTCTCCCATCATACCAAATATGAAGGGTGTAGCTCTTGTGGTTACTTAGTTATGGCCATATATGTATATTTGAGGTCAAAGGTCATCGAGGTCACATGACATTATGTCAAAAAATTTGTATTGCTAAGTTATCCCTATATACCAAAAATCAGACCTCTAGCTCTATTGGCTAGCTCAGAATTAGAAATGCACATAATAAATGAGTTGCAGGAAGATGCAAAGGTCAAAGGTCAAGTGGAATCCCCAAAATTGTGGAGTGCAATTTGGTCCCCTACTGGCCATTGTCCAATAGACGCTGGCTGTCTTGGACTTTAACATAGGCCAGGATAAGCCATTGCCATAGCTTAGCTGCATAGGTATAGGGGAGGTCAAAGGTCGTAGAAAAATCAAGAAAATAATACTTTAAAAATCTTCTTCTCAAAATTGGCAAGACCTGTGACTTTGATATTTGGCATGAAGGAGCAAGGCTATAAGGTCTAAAAAGTGACTTGAGCAGAATTTTGATTTATCATTTTTTATGCAAATGAAGTCAATTTTAAAGTTTATTTTCAAAATAGCAAAAAGGTCACGTGACCCTGATTATGGTCATGTGATCAAAAATTTACTTTTGCAGACTTCTACCTATATGCCAAATTTGAAGACTCTAGGTCCAGCGGTTTTTGCTCCAGAGTTCCAAACGTGCGGCGGAAGAAGAATAATAATAATAAAAAACAGAACGATTACAAGAGGGTTTCGCACCCATGGTGTCGAAACCCTAATAATAATAAAAAACAGAACGATTACTATAGGGTTTCGCACCCATGGTGTCGAAACCCTAATAATAAAAAACAGAACGATTACAATAGGGTTTCACACCTATGGTGTCGAAACCCTAATAAAAAACAGAACGATTACTATAGGGTTTCGCACCCATGGTGTCGAAACCCTAAATATAGCTGCAAGCAGCGATGACCGGGTTTCGACAGAAGTGGCAGCATTAGAGAAAAAGAAAAATTAGATTGTGCGCATAATTAATGAAGTACAGGATGCAGTGTCATAAGGTCTCCCATCATACCACATATGAAGTCTGTAGCACTTGTGGTTACCAAGTTGTGGACATATACGTATAATTAAGGTCAAAGGTCATCGAGGTGACATGACATTTTGTCAAAAAAATTGTATTGCTAAGTTATCCCTATATACCGAAAATCAGACCGTGAGCTCTATTGGCTGGCTCAGAATTAGATATGCGCATAATTAATGAGGTACCAGATGTGGTGTCATAAGGTGTCCCATCATACCAAATATGAAGGGTGTAGCACTTGTGCTTACTGAGTTATGGACATATACTCATATTTAAGGTCAAAGGTCATCAAGGTCACATGACATTTTGTCAAAAAAATTGTATTGCTAAGTTATCCCTATATACCAAAATCAGACCTCTTGCTCTATTGGCTGGCTCAGAATTAGATATGCGCATAATTAATGAGGTACAGGATGTGATGTCATAAGGTCTCCCATCATACCAAATATGAAGGGTGTAGCACTTGTGGTTACTTAGTTATGGCCATATATGTATATTTGAGGTCAAAGGTCATGGAGGTCACATGACATTTTGTCAAAAAAATTGTATTGCTAAGTTATCCCTATATACCAAAAATCAGACCTCTACCTCTATTGGCTGGCTCAGAATTAGATATGCGCATAATTAATGAGGTACAGGATGTGGTGTCATAAGGTGTCCCATCATACCAAATAGAAGGCTGTAGCACTTGTGTTGTACTGAGTTATGGACATATACTCATATTTAAGGTCAAAGGTCATCGAGGTCACATGACATTTTGCCAAAAAAATTGTATTGCTAAGCTATCCCTATATACCAAAAATCAGATCTCTAGCTCAATTGGCTGGCTCAGAATTAGATATGTGCATAATTAATTAGGTTCAGAATGTGGTGCCATAAGGTCTCCCACCATACCAATATGAAGGGTGTAGCACTTGTGGTTACTAAGTTATGGACATATACGTATATTCAAGGTCAAAGGTCATGGAGGTCACATGACATTTTGTCAAAAAAATTGTATTGCTAAGTTATCCACATATACCAAAAACCAGACCTCCAGCTCTTTTTGCTTGCCTACAATTGGATATGTGCATAATAAGTAAAGCAAAATATAGTTGGTCATGTGACATCTTGTCAAAAAAGGACAGTTTGCATCCCCAAAATTTTGGTGTGAAATGTGGTCCACCACTGATCAATGTTCAATAGACACTGGCCAGTTGGCACTCTTACATAGGCCAGAATAAGCCTTTGCTATAGCATAGCTGCATAGGTATAGGGAAGGTCAAAGGTCATAGAAAAATCAGAAAAATAATACTTTAAAAATCTTTTTCTCAAAATCGGCAAGACCTGTGACCTTGATTTTTGGCATATAGGAGCATGGCTATATGGTCTAAAGAATGACCTTGCGGAATTTTGATAGATGAATATTTATGCAAATGAGAGGCATTTAAAAGTTTAAATTTAAGATTGACGGCAGGTCATGTGACCTGTTGCCATGGTAACGAAATAAAAAAATATGGTCTTTGAGTTTTACCTATGTGCCAAATTTGAAGTCATTTGGTATAACGGTGTTCGAATGGCAAGCATGAAAAGGGGGCGGAACAATAATAATAATAAAAAACATAACGATTACAAGAGGGTTTCGAGACGAAAGTCTCGAAACCCTAATAATAAAAAACAGAACGATTACAAGAGGGTTTCGCACCCATGGTGTCGAAACCCTAATAATAATAAAAAAACGGAACGATTACTAGAGGGTTTCGGACCCGTGGTCTCGAAACCCTAATGAAACACGTGAGCATTTACAGTTCATATCTGGTTTTCTTTATTTTCAAAAAAAAATCCCATGGTAGAACAAGCAGTTGAGTTGGAATTTTTTTATTGAAATTTTATTGAATTAGACCCAACACCTTTTGAGATACAGCAGTTTGAAAACCGGAAACCGTTCAGTGTGCAACAACTGTCAGTGTCGACGTCATGTCGCAAGTTTTCATCGAGCGTCTGGCATCACTTCTATAAGAATGACGTATTAGTTCTCGCGTGATTCGCGCGATTTGTCATAGTTCTCGCATGATTTCATGCGTTTCACGTTTTTCCATATCATTATTTTTACTTCTGGGTTTATGAGGCTCTAAAAAGTCTAGGGTCGGGGGGTTAAAATTGGGGTAGGTCGGGTAATCGGAACAGCACATGCAAAAATGTTTTGCAACATCCTGTCGATTAATTCCTAGTTGACTCATCTAATGACCTTTAGGATTGTGGCCTACATTGGTTTTATGTTTCCATCACCATGGTACTCACCACCATCTGTATCAAAGTACTTTAATCACAGACCTAATTAATGAAGAGGACTCTATCCTCTCTGAGGACCTGTAATCAGAGTACCCATTAACAAGTGGGGACTGTGTCCTCAACGATGACTTGTTTTTTTTAAAACCGCTGGTCAGACAGCTTTAATATTTGGTTTACAGGTCCCTAGGATGACCTTAGTGAGATGATTTCATACAGTCAGGAAATAGTTAATTTTGTATGCATGTCTATAGTAGCTTCAGGGACTTTGGCCTATATGTTTAAAACATCTCATTACTAATTTGCATTCTTAATGAACTTTTCTTATTAGGGATATATCTTGATTGACTCTATCAAAGTCGCCGAACCTGCTATGTACATTGAAGAAATATGTAAAATCTTAATGAAAGTTGTGAAGTTACTAATTTGCATGTTTAACTAACTTTCCCAATTAGGGATATAAGACTGGAAGGACTCTAAATAATTTATGAAACTTGCTATATATTAATGAAACAATTATGTTGAATGAAAGATACTTTGCCTTTTCATGTCAGCTTATTTATAATTTGCATATCTAATGAGCTTTCACAGTTTGGCATATATAGCTGTGAAGGACTTGACCAAAAGCAGTTACACTTAACTATATCTAGTGGTGACACAATCATGACAGCAGTCAAAAAAATTTAGTATTTAAATTTCAGCTAATTACATACCGTGTTGATTGTAACATTTTAAATGAAGTTGCAAACATGTGGCAAAAGTTTAAGAGACAGACAACAGCAATATTTACTGAGACATGTGAGCATTTTCAGTTCATATCATACCTCATACAGATGCACGTCGATTTTTTTACAATGCGATCAAATTTGGCCGTGGTAGAGGACTTTTTAATTTTCACCTCCATAGACTCCCATGTATAAGGCAGACCATAGACTCCCATGTATAAGGCAGACCATAGACTCCCATGTATAAGGCAGACCATAGACTCCCATGTATAAGGCAGTCCATTGACTCCCATGTATAAGGCAGTCCATAGACTCCCATGTATAAGGAAGTCCATAGACTCCCATGTATAAGGCTGTCCATAGACTCCCATGTATAAGGCAGTACATAGACTCCCATGTATAAGGCCAAGAAAAATAAAAATTTAGTTTCTCATCGTATTCATATTGCAAAAAGGATGCAGTGACACAGTTTTTAGTCCCCACAGATAAAGTCCAGGGGGCTCATAGATTGGGTCATGTCAGTCCGTGAGTCCATCCACGTGAGTCCATCCGTTCACGCAGATATCTCAGACACTTTGACAAAATGTCATGTGACCTTAGTGACCTTTGACCTCAAATATACATATTTGTGCATAACTCAGTAACCACAAGTGCTACACTCTTCATATTTGGTATGATGGGACACCTTATGACGCCACATATTGTACCTCATTAATTATGCACATATCTAATTTTGAGCGAGCCAATGGAGCTAGAGGTCTGATTTTTGGTATATAGGGATAACTTAGCAATACAATTATTTTGAAAAAATGTAATGTGACCTCAATGACCTTTGACCTCAAATATACATATTTGTCCAAAACTCAGTAACCACAAGTGCTACACCCTTCATATTTGGTATGATGGGACACCTTATGACGCCACATATTGTTCCTCATTAATTATGTGCATATCTAATTTTGAGCAAGCCAATAGAGGTAAATGTATGATTTTTAGTATATAGGGATAGACTATAGGATAGAAATTTTTTGACGAAATGTCATGTGACCTCGATAACCTTTTACCTAAAATACACGATTATGTCAATAAATAAGTAACCACAAGTGCTATGTCCTTTATATTTAGTAGGATGGGAGACCTTATGACAACACATGCTTTACCTCGTTAATTATGCCCATATATAATTGTGGGCAAGCCAATAGAGCTAGAGGTCTGAATTTTGGCATATATGGATTAATTAGCAATACAATGGTTTTTTTCAAAATGTCACGTGACCTTGATGACCTTTGACCTTGAATATGCATATATAATGCAAAGCTCAGTAACCACAAGTTCTTTATGCTTCAATTTTGATAGGATAATAGACCTTAAGATGTCACATCTTGTACCTCATTTATTATGCACATATGTATTTCTTGGCTGGCCAATACAGCTAGAGGTTTGATCTTTTTTCCCGATTTAGAACCATAACTTAGACATGCCTCTTGTTTCAAATTGGGAACAATGACATAGACCTATGTGTACATAGATCTGAACATATACACTTTAGTGATACTTCTTAATGACCTCATTTCCCTGCCCCCTCAAGACTAATACTCCTATTACAAGTGGGGACTATGTCATTGTCAATGACTTGTCAAACAAGATTTTAAGAACTCCAAGTTACAGACGCTAAACTATGTGTTACAATTTGTGTTATGGTGTGATTGAATATGATTACCTGGCAGCCATCAAAATGTGTCATATGATAAACTATTTTATGTTCAGAACCATTGCACAGACATATGCTTCATCAAATTGCATTCAAATATAGCAGAAGTACAAAGCACAATAACACATTAGCAAATAAATTTGTTTTGAGAGACATTTGATCCATCATCTCCAACAGATTGCCATTTTGTAATAAAAGTTTTCATGTTCAAAGCCAAGTTATTCATATACAATTTTATTTAAACTAGGTACAAGTACAGTGCACACTAAATACATACACATGTCAATAAGGTTTGCATTTAAATGATCAATGATTGCCTGAAGGCCATTTTTATGAAGTTGCAAAGTATCTTACAGTGTGCAAAAAAGTCAACCATTTCTATTTCAATTTTGCACTAGTATACAATGCTTGATGAAATACATATATTTGCCGTCCATTTATTTTGTAATACTATGCAAGATGGCTAGAAGGCATCAATTCTATGAAATATTATATGTCCTGAACCAGTACACAGAAATTGCTGGATAAATTTCATTCAAACTGACAATGGAAATGGTGCCTATACAGAATATAAACGCTATCTGCTGATCACATCCCAGGGAAACAGAATGTCAAGGCACACAGGCAGACTGAGGCAGTCCAGGGTCGACCTTGATTCAAGCAACTGGCAGTTAGATAACATATAATCCACCAGATATACCCCAGGTTAGGTCTACTATATGGGGCCTTAAACCTACACATCAGTTTGTTTCACAATACTATCAAATGTGGCCTCTGCATGGCTTCTTATAAACGTTTTTGCTCCGGTGTCAATGATGTCCAGCCATTTGTTGTCTGTTGTCTGACATCTATCAACATTCATTAAGCTCAGAAACACTAAATCCATTTCCCTTATAGTAAGTATGTAAGGTTGCTTGGGGTGACATAACAAAATATAATATGCTTTATAGATATGTCAAACCATCATGTGAACTCAATAAAACCCATTTCATAGTATTTTTAATTAATCCACATTATAACTGTAATTACAAAAGATGTCAACTGTTTATCGTTTTATAGAAATAACGGACAACACGCTGACCATTAACGTTAATTTATGGGCAAGGGCGAGAGGAAAGCCAAAAATTAACAGGCGAGGCTTGCCGAGCCCGTTAATTTTATTATTTTATTTATTATATTATTTCCATTATATTATCAACAAACCCTCAAAAACCGTCAAAATTTAAGAAAATTTCCCATGTGAACGGGGCCCCAGAACTTGCCAGTGAGTTGTGCGCATGCTGTAAAAATTTTGCAAATCTGAGATTTTTTAGCTCCACTGTCAGCGACGCGGAGCTTATCAAATAGGTTGATTTTCCGTCGTCGTCCGTCAACAATTGCCTTCTCCTCTGAAACTGCAAGTCCAATTGCTTTGAAATTTTATATGCAGTTCACTTGGGGTGACCACACTTAATTTTTAGCTCACATTTGGTATACCAATGTGAGGTAATCGTATAAGCTGAATCAGTTCATTTGCATCCATTTGCATGTCTGTATGTATGTATGTATGTACGTATGTATGTATGTATGTATGTATGTATGTATGTATGTATGTCCGTCCACATCAAAAACAGCTAAACGGCAGAACCTACTGTCTTAGTATTTGGTGTACAGGTGCACCTAGGGGTGGAGATGTGAATTTGTTCAAATGAACTTGTCAGTGTCAAAAATATGCAAATGAGGGGGGAAAAGGAAAAACCCTGCAAATTGCTAAAACTCTGTAACCGTTGGTCAGATAGGGTTGAAACTTGGTGTGCAGGTTCCTTTAGGTATTCTAAAGCAGGTGTGTAAAATTTAGGATGAAATTTGCATGTTCCTATTTTTCAGGTAATTTTTTCAGTTTTTAGTAAAAAAATGTTTAACTCTGAAACCATTCATCTGATTGCTCTGAAAGTTGGTATACATGTTCCTCAGGATGACATCAGTCAAGTGTATACAAATTGAATTGAAATTTTTATATTTGTAATTTTGGGGCAATTTTCCGAATTTTTGGTCAAAATTTTTTTTATTCAAGAATAACTAATCTGATAGCTTTGATATTTGGTATACAGGTTACTAAGGTTGATCCAAATCAGTTTGATGAATATCGTGAAGATATCTTGAATTTTATATTTTTGCTGAATTTTTTGGTTATTTTTCTCATTTTAAGTAAAATTTCTTCTTCTCTGAAACCGCTAGCCCAATTGCTCTCAAATTTGGATTGGATGTTTGCAAGGTGTTAGCCTTCTAATTGTTGAAATTACGACAAAATTGGAAATATAACTGTTTTGGGGCAATTTTGTTATTTTTGGTCAAAAAATCGTAAAAAATATTTTCATTTTAAAGCCCCTGGACAGACGGACGGCTTTTACATCTGGTGTACAGATGTCCAGGGATGACAATATTAGATATGTGGAAATTGTCATGAAATATACAAATTTGTATTTTTAAGACAATTTTGTCATATTTGGTCAAGAAAACTTGTTCTCAAAATTACTTGTCTGATAGCTTTGTAATTTGGTACAAAAGTCCTGAGGGATGTTATTAGATAAATTTTCTGCTCAAAGTGTTGTGAAACCCCCAAATATTTATATTTTAGGTAATTTTCTTTTGTGACCTTAAATGACCTACACCAACCAAGGATTTGTTGTGAGACAGTTTCGAAGGCTGTGAACATAATTTTGTCTTGTTTAATATCAATTTGTAGTAAAATTTGATCCTGAAAACAGAGCTGAGGTAAATTTTTTCATTGCGAATCAATTTTTGCAACTTTCGCATGTAAGACACAAGAACTGATGAGAAATTTGGATCCAGGATAATTCCAGATGTCATAATTTCCCCCACAGTGGAAGGAATTTCACTATCTGTAACTGATTTAAGTGCTGTTTACGTTTGAATGATAGCACTCATAGTATTAAAACATCCGCAAAGTTGTAAATATACTGCCAGCTGGTCTTATGTAAACATGATCAAGGGGTGGAACATTTGATATTCAGGAGGGGGTAGGGGATAGAAGATTGATGAGGTAGCATTCCTTTTTAAAAGATCCCTTTTATATTTTTTCCTACATGTACTCTTTTTTCCCCACTCTCCCACCTTTTCTTTTTGTCAAGCTTCTCTGGCTAATTTTTTGTTGACATTTGCTTATGTATGTAGGATCTGCTTGTCCCATTGCTATAGAAGTTGATATGCATGTTCCTAAAGATGACCTCCAGTACCTAAGTTGCAGACCTTATTTGCTTTTGTCATTCTTGTTTTTCTGGTTGATCTTTGGTACCCATACTGGTAATATGTACCAATTCTGATAAAATGTGAGCGACACCGTATAATTGCGGTATTTTTTCAAATCGTGGTGAAATTTGCATATTTGTATTTTTGGGGCAATTTTTGGTGTTTTTGGTAAAAAAATCATCTTCACTGAAAGCGCTTGTCTGATTGCTTTGAAATTTGATATGCAGTTTACTTAGGGTGACTTCAGTCAGATTTGTTCAAATCATGGTGAAATTTGCATATTTGTATTTTTAAGGCAATTTTTGTCATTTTTGGTAAAAAAATCTTTAAAAATCTTCTTCTTCAAAACTACCAGTCAGATAGCTTTGATATTTGGTACATATGTCCCTGGGGATGATCTATTTCAGATTTGTTCAAATTGTGCAGAAATATGCAAATTTGCATTTTGAGGCAATTTTTGCCATTTTGGTCAAAAAATGTATTTCTCAAAAAGTACTGGTCTAATAGTTTTGAAATTTGGTATACACATTTCTATAGATGAACTGAGTAATATATATTGAATTTCTGATGAAATCTGAAATTTTGTATTTTTGGGGCAATTTTTGCCATTTTTGGTCAAAACGTGTATTTCCAAAACTACTCATCCGATAGCTTTGAAATTTGGTATACAGGTTTCTATAGATGATCCGAAATGATAATTATTAAAAAATAATGATGAAATCTGCAATTTTGAATTTTTGGGGCAATTTTTCCCATTTTGGTCAAAAAATGTGTTTCTCAACAAAAGTACTGGTCTAACAGCTTTGAAATTTGGTATACAGGTTTCTATAGATGAAGTTATGAACTAAATTTGATCTCTTGAATTATGATGAAATCTGCAATTTCATTTTTTGGGGCAATTGTTGCCATTTTTGGACAGAAAATTTTATTCTCAAAAAACTACTCATTAGATAGCTTTGGTTGACATGTTCTTTAGGGATGATCCGATGTGATATATTCAAAGTATGATGAAATCTTGAATTATGTATTTTTGCAGCTTATTTTAGCCACTTTTTTCTGGCCACTGCATTGAGCTATCAAAGATTTCCACCTTCCTCATCAACATGTGTAAAAATAGTTGATTCTCTACATAAACACAGCGGAGCTATATCGACCGCTAGGTCGCTTGTTTGAAAAAAGAGTCTAAACTTGGCCCACAAATGCTTCATTTTATTTTGTGATTGATTATGATCTTTGTACAAATTACAATTTACGTTTAGCTGTAGAGTTACGATGTTTACGATATTATTCATATTCACAGGCACATACACAGACCATTACTGTGTATTTGTGGTCAGTCACATGGTTCAGCTCAACCAATTAGATTAAATTAGATTAACCGACAACAGGTGAACTGATGTGTAATCATAGTCAGAAGAGGGGGCTGTATACGGTGTAATTTCAGGCACATTAAGATGTTACTTGTGAACTATTTCTGAATATAAAATTTTCAGAGAAGTTGAATGCTGGACCTTTACATGATTATAATCTGGAAATTTTACTCCTCAGGTGAACAACATACAATCACAGATACCTGGGAACACCGAGAAAATCTACAAAGGCACAATGATTTTTTGAAGTTGCTTCTCAGGATAGCTGGAGACTTGGGAAAAGGTAAGCAAACAGGATAAGTTTCTTGGTAGTGAAAGTTCAGTAAATAAACTATACTTTGTGGGATACCAATTCAACTAAATGTATAGTAATTAGTATAGTGACAACAAGAAATGTACCCATTAAATCAAAATAAAGACTACAATGTTTACAAAATACTGTAGAACATATTGATAATTGGTATGGGTGACATTTTTAATTTTTGTGTTTCTCATCTCCCGACCGACCGTAAATTTCAGTTCCGACATGAAAATAAAAAATTATTTGCACCGCTTTGAGGCGATCATCCTAGCAACATCGCCACTATCGTCAAATTGTGAGATTGCAAGGACAGAGAGCACAGAACACTGAACTGAAAGACAAGAAATTGCAGTGACTAGTACGGACACTCCAGAACATTGAACTGAAATAAATACATGTTTTTGGTACTTATTTTTTTTATTTCGACCGCCCACCCTGCCCAAGTATTCCTCTGGAGATGAGAAACAAAAAAAATACTAGGATCACCCTAATTTTTGGCATACATTTTGACTTATTGTTGTTTGATTATGGATGGGTATGATTGTGATCATATAAGTACTGCAAATACATTGCTAAGCAAAGAGAAAGGTATGGAGTGATTTCCATATGCATGGCCAACAGTGTGGTACACTTTGAAGTAGCTTTTTCATATAGACACAGATTTGTGTATTAATGCCATCAGAAGATTTATAGCACAGAGGCCATTGTTAGGTCCATCAGAATGGGACCAACTTCGTTGCAGCCAATCGTGATCAGCTGAAGGAGATCTCAATATTAATGAATGGAAGCAAAACAAGATAGCTGAAATGCTTCATCAACAAGACATATATCAAACCGGAATTCAACTTCTCAGCAGGTTCCCATTTTTGAGAAGTTATTGGAGTGCCGCATCAGAACTATAAGGAAAAATATCTTTTCCTTAATTGCTCATAGAACACAAAACCAAACTTGCGCAGATCTACACTGAGCCGTCACAGACTGGCTTCAGAGCTGATGTGGCAAAGCAGCTTAAATGCCAATCTACACAGAATGTTTGGAGCTGTTATTTGTCTCTTGCAGATTTGAGTATCTCTGAAAGACAAATTCGCATTATTGCAGCTCTTAATAGCAGATCAAACAACAGCCTTCATGCAATTTAAAATCGTCCACGGTAAAACTTTACTGACACTACACTTGAAACAGCTAAATGGCAGCTGAAAATTAGGGGAGAACCATTTATTTTTGGGGGGTATGGAGGAAATGGGTATGGGAGCAATTTTTTTTTCCTGTCACAGT
This sequence comes from Ptychodera flava, assembly GCF_041260155.1. NCBI lineage: Eukaryota > Metazoa > Hemichordata > Enteropneusta > Ptychoderidae > Ptychodera > Ptychodera flava. The sequence goes on along the minus strand of NC_091945.1, from coordinate 36,451 downwards.
GACAGCAATTTTTTTTTCTACTGTCAGAGCAGCATCAACTTTTTTTTCAAATGGAGTAGCAATGCAATTTTTTTGTTCTTTGTCATCAAGTTTGTGATGCGTTGTATAAGGGAGTTCGTCATTATTTACGGCCTGAAACTCAGAAATTTCGAGTGACACACACACCACCCCCCCCCCACCCCCGTCAACCATGATGAATTTGAGTAACTCCCCTCTCTAACTCTGAAATTTTGACTGATCCCCCCACTTAGAAAAGTTAAATACAAATACATGTATTTGTAACATTTACAAATACAGCAACAGTAAAGACCTTTGAAATCCTTATGTACTCTACTAGACTATCATCTTTTCCTTAATTGCTCATAGAACACGAAACCAAACTTACAGATCTACACTGAGCCGTCACAGACTGGCTTCAGAGCTGATGTGGCAAAGCAGCTTAAATGCCAATCTACACAGAATGTTTGAGCTGTTATTTGTCTCTTGCAGATTTGAGTATCTCTGAAAGACAAAATTCGCATTATATTGCAGCTCTTAATAGCAGATCACACAACAGCCTTCATGCAATTTAAAATCGTCCAAGCTGGTAAAACTATGCTGACACTACACTTGAAACAGCTAAGCTCCAAACAGCTCACTGGCAGCCTAACATGAGCAGAGGTAGCGTAGATGGGCTCATAAATTTTAGTGTTTCGCTTTTACACAGTCTTAAAGTGAAATAACCGTTTGGTAATGAATGAATAAACTCTTTTCTTAAATCAAATTTACATCTCATGTTAGAAAATTGATCGTGAGTAGGTGTAAAATGATATACTTCATATGCTACATGCATGTATGCAGACATAATGCAGGAAAGCCCTGTGAGTCAATGAGGCGTTTGCATCATGGCTGCCATATCATAGAATCATTATTCATTCAGTGTGAATATTTTGAAAAGTTTGCTCTGTTTTACCTTTTTAATTTGTAGTTTTGAGCAAAGGTGTTTTGCTACTACTCAGCACAGGTCTGAACATCACATAGAGTGACCCTGATTTATTATCATGTTTCATGAATCTTCGCTCAGTGATTTGTGAAATACACCACACTGCTGGAGGAAAATTTGTGTCCAGGGACACATCTGGTAGTGTCTGGAGGCAGGAAGGAGCAGTGTGGCGAATTCACCGAACAGATCTGCATCAAAAACACAGATTACACTAATCAAATATGCTAATATTTACCTAGAGGTCTTACATATCTGCAACCAAATACCCTCACTTGCTATGTAATATATAACCTCTTATTACATTTAGATATGTTCAAAGTTTGACTGGTGTTACATATCATAGTTTGCTTATTTTGCATATTAACTGAATTTGTGTAAGTTGGTCATATATCATTACTGAATGCAGTGAAGTTAATCACTCTGTTAAGGTATATTTGTCTGGTACGATTTGTATAAATGAACTGATATGATTAATATATATCATGTGAAGGCTTTAAAATCATAATGTAATGACATTGAAAATTTTTGTGTAGGAATTGACAGAAAATAATATCCATGGGCAATGAAATTTGGTCAAATTGACTCCGAGTAATAACTTAAGTTCCAGATTTTGTACACCACCATTCTCGGATGAATAGAACCAAGACTAGTGTGAAATCTTAAACTGATCTTATTGGTAAACTACTTGGAACACTCTAGCTGTATTTGGCATGCTAAACCAGTTGAATGATCCTTTCAGTGCACTTTTCTGTCCTTGTATTTTTTTTGCAGATGAAGTTAAATCACTGAAATTCCTGTGCATAAATGGAAAGTGGGAAATCCTGAAGGGAGAAATTGAAGATATACATGATGCCAGGGACTTATTTCAGAAATTACTCGATAGGAAGCTTATAAGTGCAGATGACAGTAAAGTCCTGGTTGATTTACTGCAACAAATAGAAAGGGTGGATCTTGTGCAAAAGATCAGTCCAATTCAGCCACACAATATAACAGGTAATGAATCCCTTTAAAATTGTCCACCTGTATAGTTTAGGCTCGTTCTTTATTGTGTAAATACCAGTGTCTTAATACCTAAAGTTAGCATTTTCAGCAAATCTCTGACATCAGATGTTGATAGCCTTTGTGTTTTCAGAATACTTGAGCATGAATATCAGCATCTAGCTGCATTACATCAACAAAGTCACTGTATCATTGTTGCATTTTAGGTAATTTTACATGAGATCATTATATGAATGTTCTGTATGTAGTCCAGTCTGGTCCGAGCTACTAAATCAACAAAATGATCTTATTCATTCTCAGAATCTATCAAATGGTTGCGTAAGTACCTGCAAGACAAATATAAGAGACATTACAAAGCCTTCAAACCTATTCCATGGAATGCAGCTGTGACCGTGAGTCTCACAGAAATCTACACAAGACTGAAAGTTATAAAAACTGACAAAGGATTGTGGTTTAAGGAAGGACAAATCCTTGAAAATGAGCTGGAAATTTTCAAGAATACAGATGCAGAATTACCTTGCAGACGAATAGCAATCAAAGGGGCTCCAGCTATGGGTAAATCAACATTCTGTAGGAAGTTAGCTTATGATTGGGCATGTGGAAATTTGGAAGAAAAGTTACCACAATTTCATTTTGAACTTTTATTTTTCTTGGAAATGAGGCATGTTTTTGATAACAAGAGATTAGATGATATCATTTTCCATCAATTACTTCCTGAGGATACAGAAATAACAAAAGATGTACTCTACAATTATATTCAACAAAACCAGAATTTAGTGTTGTGTTTGTTTGATGGTTTAGATGAAATGGCATCCACTCCTAGACAAAAGTCAGATATTCTGGGAATTATTTCAGAGAAACTCTTGACCTGGTGTACGGTGGTCACAACAACACGACCTAACATGTTGCATAGCTCTCTTGACAACTGTCATGCACACTTCAGAATTGAAGGTTTTACTCAAACAGATGCAGTTAACTTTATAAGCAAGTATTTTACTCATGTGAAAAAGGAACAAGAAGCTAAGAAACTCATCTCAGAGTTAAAGTTAGCAAATGTAAAACCACTGCCATCTTATCCATATAAGGTAGATGATGAATATGGCTCTACTGAGATTGATTCAGGTGATAATGATGATAAGTCCTCACAGAAGGTTGATGGTACCATCAGGTAGCCACATCAAATATGATTTGCTGTGTAGTCCACTATATTTAACATTTGTCTGTTTGCTTTGGGAAGATAGGAAAATTATTCCTACAAGTAGGGAGTTCAGAATCCAATATGGCCGCCGTACGAACCGACGCACACTGTACGATCTGATCGATTTTTAAACCTTTCATATTTTACTTTCTCGAGCTCGCAAATAAAAATAAAATATAAAAAATATGAGTGAACTCTCTTTTCTTTGAGCTTCTAAACTTTATCTGTTGGTGTCGTTCTTTGATATTTTCTTTCTCCCACCGGGAAAGTGGGCCAAAGTCTGTCTGTGCATGACTGCCACTATACGCGGCACCGAAGAAACGGCGGGGGTATCTTTAATAAACTAAAAAGCCAGGATGTAGCCAATGGGTGTAGAGCTTTTAAAATAGCCTCATGTGAAAGCCAATAAAATGAGCTGTAAGATGATATGTGAAATGTAGGGTACGTCATAGCCGACATGTAAATATATTCAGGTCAAAGTCTTCCGGAAGGTTTTACTATTCTAAACATCGTAGGTATGGATTTGTGTCTTAAATAATCAGTTAGATCAGTATTTTTACTTGTTATAGGACACATTTTTGGTAAATTTTATTAACGAGATCCACCCTGGCTTTTTGAGTGAAAATTCCTTCTCGTCATGACTGAAGTTGTAGTGCGGTGATCTGGCGCGAAAACACCAGTAAGGTGCGGAAATGTGTTTTATCGTTTTTAGAAAGTTTAGCTAGAAGTTTAGAAAGCTAAATTAGAATTGTCTAAATCTAAATCTAAAGTCCAGCTAAATTAGAAAGTTTAGAACGCTTTTTAGATCGGGCTAAATATCATAATTATCAGATATATCGCTGGAAAAAATTTGTACTCCTCAGAGCCGAGCTAAACTCAAGCTAAATTAGAAAGTTTAGAACGTTATTTAGATCGGGCTAAATATCGTAATTATCGGATATATCGCTGGAAAAATTGGACTCTTCAGAGCCGAGCTAAACTCCAGCTAAATTAGAAAGTTTAGAACGCTATTTAGATCGGGCTAAATATCGTAAATATCGGATATATCGCTGGAAAAAATTTGACTCCTCAGAGCCGAGCTAAACTTCAGCTAAATTAGAAAGTTTAGAACGCTCTCTTAGATAGGCTCTAAGGAGTCCAATTTTTTTCCAGCGATATTCTGATAAATACGATATTTAGCCCGATCTAAATAGCGTTCTAAACTTTCTAATTTAGCTGGAGTTTAGCTCGGCCATGAAGAGTCCAAAATTTCTTCCAGCGATATATCCGATAATTACGATATTTAGCCCGATCTAAAAAGCGTTCTAAACTTTCTAATTTAGCTGGAGTTTAGCTCTGCTCTGAGGAGTCCAAAATTCTTTCCATTGATATATCCGATAATTACGATAATTATCCCGATCTAAATAGCGTTCTAAACTTTCTAATTTAGCTGGAGTTTAGCTCGGCTCTGAGGAGTACAAAATTTTTTCCAGCGATATATCCGATAATTACGATACTAGTATTTAGCTCGATCTAAACTTTCTAATTTTGCTGGAGTTTAGGAGTCCAATTTTTTTTCCAGCGATACATCCGATATTTAATGAAGATAGGAAAATGCATTTTGGTAAAATGAGGGTCTTTGATTTTTTCCTCCATTTTGACTGACAGGTGTAATAACCTTCTTTGCCACAATCTTGACTCACAGAGAAACAAAGTCTGTTGATAAGAACAATTAACACGTTTTAATCTGACGATTGTCAACTTTTTAGATCACTTGGCACGGCCATACAAATATGCTCGACCACACTAAACCTGGATTCCCTGGGATCAAGTTTGTTCTAGTCTGTAAGCGCACAATGGAATGTCATTGCCTTTTGTTTTTCATTGAAATTGTAATCTACTAATTAGATTTCCTTGCAAAACAATCTGACGCCAACCTAGGAGAAATGCATGAATTCAGTACTTGTTGACGTGACAAAGCAGTACATCACTGGGTAAACTTAACATACTGGGTATTTTTATCTCGGTTCAACAAGTTCTTGGTATTGTAGCCGCTGCCCGTCACTTCCCTGAACCATAGACAGCCAGTCTATGCCTGAACGAACGCCAAAGAGGTGGGAACTGATCAGCGAATATGTCAGCGAGCGTGGTACAGGGGACAATTCATACAGAGAGTTCAAATCGGAAACAAACCAACAACCGCTATTTTTACCGCATAACACATCAACTATCGAGCAGCGTACAAGTTAATTTGGTTGCCCTCCTAGTATTTTATACAATTTTCTGGGTTCCACAACATGTCGTCTTCGTACTTTATCATTCTCTGAAACGCACGTTGCCAATATATCACATCTAAGAACAAATCGGAACAGAGAATTACCTGTGTTCTGGGGCTGTCTTGAGAAATTGGTCCAATTTTAAAATTTAGGTCTAAGTCAAGAATTTTTGTTTGTCCTCCTAGTATTTTATATAATTTTCTTGGTTCTACAATATGTCGCCTTCAAACAAATCCATCTTCAAGTTTGAAACACTCGTTACCAATATTTCACATCACAGAACAAGTTGGAAAAGAGAATTAGCGGTGTAATTATTCGGATACATTGCTGAAATTACTTTTTGATCCTCAGAGTCGATCTAAACTCCAGCTAAATTAGAAAGTGTAGAACACTTTCTAGATCGGGCTAAATATCGTAATTATCGGATATATCGCTGGAAAAAATTTGGACTCTTCAGGGCCGGGCTAAACTCCACCTAAATTTGAAAGTTTAGAACGCTTTCTACATCGGGCTTAATATCGTAATTATCGCCGGGATATATCACTGGAAAAAAATTTGGACTCTTCAGGGCCGAGCTAAACTCCAGCTAAATTAGAAAGTTTAGAACGCTTTTTAGATCGGGCTAAATATCGTAATTATCGGATATATCGCTGGAAAAAAATTGGACTCTTCAGGGCCGAGCTAAACTCCAGCTAAATTAGAAAGTTTAGAACTCTTTTTAGATCGGGCTAAATATCGTAATTATCGGATATATCGCTGGAAAAAAATTTGGACTCTTCAGGGCCGAGCTAAACTCCAGCTAAATTAGAAAGTTTAGAACGCTTTTTAGATCGGGCTAAATATCGTAATTATCGGATATATCGCTGGGAAAAAAAATTGGACTCTTCAGGGCCGAGCTAAACTCCAGCTAAATTAGAAAGTTTAGAACTCTTTTTAGATCGGGCTAAATATCGTAATTATCGGATATATCGCTGGAAAAAATTTCGGACTCTTCAGGGCCGAGCTAAACTCCAGCTAAATTAGAAAGTTTAGAACGCTTTTTAGATCGGGCTAAATATCGTAATTATCGGATATATCGCTGGAAAAAAAATTTGGACTCTTCAGGGCCGAGCTAAACTCCAGCTAAATTAGAAAGTTTAGAACGCTTTTTAGATCGGGCTAAATATCGTAATTATCGGATATATCGCTGGCAAAAAATTTGGACTCTTCAAGGCCGAGCTAAACTCCAGCTAAATTAGAAAGTTTAGAACGCTTTGTAGATCGGGCTAAATATCGTAATTATCGGATATATCGCTGGAAAAAAAATTTGGACTCTTCAAGGCCGAGCTAAACTCCAGCTAAATTAGAAAGTTTAGAACGCTTTTTAGATCGGGCTAAATATCGTAATTATCGGATATATCGCTGGAAAAAAATTTGGACTCTTCAAGGCCGAGCTAAACTCCAGCTAAATTAGAAAGTTTAGAACGCTTTTTAGATCGGGCTAAATATCGTAATTATCAGATATATCGCTGGAAAAAGAAATTGGACTCTTCAGGGCCGAGCTAAACTCCAGCTAAATTAGAAAGTTTAGAACGCTTTTTAGATCGTTCTAAATATCGTAATTATCGGATATATCGCTGGGAAAAAATTTTGGACTCTTCAAGGCCGAGCTAAACTCCAGCTAAATTAGAAAGTTTAGAACGCTTTTTAGATCGGGCTAAATATCGTAATTATCGGATATATCGCTGGAAAAAAATTTGGACTCTTCAGGGCCGAGCTAAACTCCAGCTAAATTAGAAAGTTTAGAACGCTTTTTAGATCGGGCTAAATATCGTAATTATCGGATATATCGCTGGGAAAAAAAATTGGACTCTTCAGGGCCGAGCTAAACTCCAGCTAAATTTGAAAGTTTAGAACGCTTTTTAGATCGGGCTAAATATCGTAATTATCGGATATATCGCTGGAAAAAAATTTGGACTCTTCAGGGCCGAGCTAAACTCCAGCTAAATTAGAAAGTTTAGAACGCTTTTTAGATCGGGCTAAATATCGTAATTATCGGATATATCGCTGGAAAAAAAATTTGGACTCTTCAGGGCCGAGCTGAACTCCAGCTAAATTAGAAAGTTTAGAACGCATTTTAGATTGGGCTAACTATCGTAATTATCGGATATATCGCTGGAAAAAAAATTGGACTCTTCAGGGCCGAGCTAAACTCCAGCTAAATTGAAAGTTTAGAACGCTTTGTAGATCGGGCTAAATATCGTAATTATCGGATATATCGCTGGAAAAAAAATTTGGACTCTTCAAGGCCGAGCTAAACTCCAGCTAAATTAGAAAGTTTAGAACGCTTTTAAGATCGGGCTAAATATCGTAATTATCGGATATATCGCTGGAAAAAAATTTGGACTCTTCAGGGCCGAGCTAAACTCCAGCTAAATTAGAAAGTTTAGAACGCTTTTTAGATCGGGCTAAATATCGTAATTATCGGATATATCGCTGGAAAAAAAAATTGGACTCTTCAGGGCCGAGCTAAACTCCAGCTAAATTAGAAAGTTTAGAACGCTTTTTAGATCGTTCTAAATATCGTAATTATCGGATATATCGCTTGGGGAAAAAATTGGACTCTTCAGGGCCGAGCTAAACTCCAGCTAAATTAGAAAGTTTAGAACGCTTTTTAGATCGGGCTAAATATCGTAATTATCGGATATATCGCTGGAAAAAAAATTTGGACTCTTCAGGGCCGAGCTAAACTCAAGCTAAATTAAAGCTGCAAGCAGCGTTGGCGGGGCCGAGCAGCTCGCATAGTTGATGAGAAACATACGGCGTCATCTTGAGATCTGCAATCATAACAAACATGAAGATTTCTGTACTAATTGTTGCTCACGTTTAGGTACATATGTACATTTGGGGTCAAAGGGTATAGCACTGTTGATTACAGAGTTATGGACAAATATATATATTTGAGGTCAAAGGTCATTGGAGTCACGTGACATTTTGTCAAAAAATTGTATCCCATACTGATTCCCATTTACAAAAAATCAGACCTCTAGCTGTATTGGCTTGCCAAAAATTAGATATGTGCATATTTAATGAGGTACCGGATATTGCACCATAAGGTCTCCCTTTATACCAAATAAGAAGCGTCTAGCCCTTGTGGTTCCTGAGTTATGGAAAGATATGTATATTTGAGGTCAAAGGTCATCGAGGTCACGTGACCTTTTATTGAAAAAATTGTATCCCATACTAACCCCATATACAAAAATCACACCTCTAGCTCTATTGGCTTGCCCAGAATTAGATATGTGCATATTTAATGAGGTACATGATGTGGTGTCATAAGGTCTCCAATCCTACCAATTATGACGGGTGTAGCACTTGTGGTTACTGAGTTATGGACAGATATGTATATTTAAGGTCAAAGGTCATCGAGGTCACGTGACATTTTGTCAAAAAAATTGTATCCCATAGTTATCCCTATATACCAAAAACCAGACCTCTAACTCTATTGGCTTGCCCAGAATTAGATATGTGCATATTAAATGAGGCATGACCTATAGTACCATAAGGTCTCCCATCATACCAAGTATGAAGGGTGTAGCCCTTGTGGTTACTGAGTTATGGACATATATGTATATTTGAGGTCAAAGGTCATCAAGGTCACGTGACATTTTGTGAAAAAAATTGTATCCCATAGTTATCCCTATATACCAAAAATCAGACCTCTAACTCTATTGGCTTGCCCAGAATTAGATATGTGCATATTTAATGAGGCATGACCTTTGGTACCATAAGGTCTCCCATCATACCAAGTATGAAGGGTGTAGCCCTTGTGGTTACTGAGTTATGGACATATATGTATATTTGAGGTCAAAGGTCATCAAGGTCACGTGACATTTTGTCAAAAAAATTGTATCCCATAGTTATCCCTATATACCAAAAACCAGACCTCTAACTCTATTGGCTTGCCCAGAATTAGATATGTGCATATTAAATGAGGCATGACCTATAGTACCATAAGCTCTCCCATCATACCAAGTATTAAGGGTGTAGCCCTTGTGGATACTGAGTTATGGACATATATGTATATTTGAGGTCAAAGGTCATCAAGGTCACGTGACATTTTGTCAAAAAAATTGTATCCCATAGTTATCCCTATATACCAAAAACCAGACCTCTAACTCTATTGGCTTGCCAAGAATTAGATATGTGCATATTTAATGAGGCATGACCTTTGGTACCTTAAGGTCTCCCATCATACCAAGTATGAAGGGTGTAGCCCTTGTGGTTACTGTGTTATAGACATATATGTATAGTTGAGGTCAAAGGTCATCAAGGTCACGTGACATTTTGTCAAAAAAATTGTATCCCATAGTTATCCCTATATACCAAAAACCAGACCTCTAACTCTATTTGCTTGCCCAGAATTAGATATGTGCATATTTAATGAGGCATGACCTATGGTACCATAAGGTCTCCCATCATACCAAGTATGAAGGGTGTAGCCCTTGTGGTTACTGAGTTATGGACATATATGTATATTTGAGGTCAAAGGTCATCAAGGTCACGTGACATTTTGTCAAAAAAATTGTATCCCATAGTTATCCCTATATATCAAAAACCAGACCTCTAACTCTATTGGCTTGCCCAGAATTAGATATGTGCATATTTAATAAGGCATGACCTATGGTACCATAAGGTCTCCCATCATACCAAGTATGAAGGGTGTAGCCCTTGTGGTTACTGAGTAATGGACATATACGTATATTTGAGGTCAAAGGTCATCAAGGTCACGTGACATTTTGTCAAAAAAATTGTATTGCTAAGTTATCCCTATATACCAAAAATCAGACCTCCAGCTCTATTTGTTTGCCCAGAATTAGATATGTGCATATTTAATGAGGCATGACCTATGGTACCATAAGATGTCCCATCATACCAAATATGAAGGGTGTAGCTCTTGTGGTTACTGAGTTATTGACAGATATGTATATTTGAGATCTAGGGTCACAAGGTCATGTGACATTTTGTGAAAAAAATTGTTTTCAATAGTTATCCCTATATACCAAAAATCAGACCTCCAGCTCTATTGGCTTGCCCAGAATTAGATATGTGCATAATCAATGAGGTATAGGAAGTGCTGGTCATGTGACATTTTGTTCAAAAACCTTAACACTGATACATGTCCCTGTGTACCAAAAATTAGAACTTTAGCTCTAGTTTGAAGGCTGGAATTAGATATGTGCATAATCAATGAGGTATAGAAACATGCTAGGGTCATAGGTCAAGTTCATCCTCAAAATATTGAATGCAGTTTGATCCCCTGTTGGTCATTGTTCAGTAGTCACTAGCCCCCGCCCCCCAGGACTCTTATATAGGCCAGAATAAGCCATTGGTATAGCTTAGCTGCAGAGGTATAGGGGAGGTCAAAGGTCATTGAAAAATCAAAAAATAATACTTAAAAATCTTCTTCTCAAAAACTGCCTGGTCAATTTCCTTGAAATTTCATATATAGCATCTAGATAGTATTGTCTATAAAGTTTGCGAAAAGATTTCGGATCGGTCAAATTTTATGGAAATGGGACAGTAAAAAACATTTTCATTTCAAAATTGTAGCCAGGTCACATGACTAATTAAATATTCAAGACTAACATGCACTACCTCTCATTGACCTTAAACATTGTACCAAGTTTCAAAAAATTTCATTGAGCAGTTTCAGAGATTAGGACGGACAAAAAAAAAACGGCAGAAGAAGAAGAAGAAGAATTAAAGCTGCAAGCAGCGTTGGCGGGGCCGAGCAGCTCGCATAGTTGATGAGAAACATACGGCATCATCTTGAGATCTGCAATCATAACAAACATGAAGGTTTCTGTACTAATTGTTGCTCATGTTTAGGTACATACGTACATTTGGGGTCAAAGGGTATAGCACTGTTGATTACAGAGTTATGGACAAATATATATATTTGAGGTCAAAGGTCATTGGGGTCACGTGACATTTTGTCAAAAATTGTATCCCATACTGATTCCCATATACAAAAAATCAGACCTCTAGCTGTATTGGCTTGCCAAAAATTAGATATGTGCATATTTAATGAGGTACCAGATATTGCACCATAAGGTCTCCCTTTATACCAAATAAGAAGCGTCTAGCCCTTGTGGTTCCTGAGTTATGGACAGATATGTATATTTGAGGTCAAAGGTCATCGAGGTCACGTGACCTTTTATTGAAAAAATTGTATCCCATACTTATCCCCATATACAAAAAAATCACACCTCTATCTCTATTGGCTTGCCCAGAATTAGATATGTGCATATTTAATGAGGTACATGATGTGGCTTCATAAGGTCTCCAATCCTACCAATCATGAAGGGTGTAGCACTTGTGGTTACTGAGTTATGGACAGATATGTATATTTAAGGTCAAAGGTCATCGAGGTCACGTGACATTTTGTTGAAAAAAATTGTATCCCATACTTATCCCCATATACCAAAAACCAGACCTCTAACTCTATTGGCTTGCCCAGAATTAGATATGTGCATATTAAATAAGGCATGACCTTCAGTACCATAAGGTGTCCAATCATACCAAATATGAACGGTGTAGCCCTTGTGGTTACTGAGTTATGGACATATATGTATATTTGAGGTCAAAGGTCATCAAGGTCACGTGACATTTTGTCAAAAAAATTGTATCCCATAGTTATCCCTGTATACCAAAACCAGACCTCTAACTCTATCGGCTTACCCAGAATTAGATATGGCATATTTAATGAGGCATGACCTATGTTACCATAAGGTCTCCCATCATACCAAGTATGAAGGGTGTAGCCCTTGTGGTTACTGAATTATGGACAAATATGTATATTTGAGGTCAAAGGTCATCAAGGTCACGTGACATTTTGTCAAAAAAATTGTATCCCATAGTTATAACTATATCACCAAAATCAGACCTCTAACTCTATTGGCTTGCCCAGAATTAGTTATGTGCATATTTAATGAGGCATGACCTTTGGTACCATAAGGTCTCCCATCATACCAAGTATGAAGGGTGTAGCCCTTGTGGTTACTGAGTTATGGACAGATATATATATTTCAGGTCAAAGGTCATCGATGTCATTTGACATGTTAAAAAAATTGTATCCCATAGTTATCCTTATATACCAAAAATTAGACCTCTAGCTCTGTTGGCTTGCCCAAAATTAGATATGTGCATATTTAATAAGGCATGACCTATGGTACCATAAGGTCTCCCACCATACCAAATATGAAGGGTGTAGCCCTAGTGGTTACTGAGTTATAGACAGATATGTATATTTGGGGTCAAGGGTCATCAAGGTCATGTGACATTTTGTGAAAAAAAATGTTTTCAATGGTTATCAATATATACCAAAAATCAGACCTCCAGCTCTATTGGCTTGCCCAGAATTAGATATGTGCATAATCAATGAGGTATAGGAAGTGCCGGTCATGTGACATTTTGTTAAAAAACCTTAACACTGATACATGTCCGTGTGTACCAAAAATTAGAACTCTAGCTCCTGTTTGAAGGCTGGAATTAGATATGTGCATAATCAATGAGGTATAGAAACATGCTAGGGTCATAGGTCAAGTTCATCCTCAAAATATTGATTTGCAGTTTGATCCCCTGTTGGTCATTTTTCAGGAGTCACTAGCCCCCGCCACCCCAGGACTCTCACATAGGCCAGAATAAGACATTGGTATAGCTTAGCTGCAGAGGTATAGGGGAGGTCAAAGGTCATTGAAAAAATCAGAAAAATAATACTTTAAAAATCTTCTTCTCAAAAACTGCCTGGTCAATTTCCTTGAAATTTCATATATAGCATCTAGATAGTATTGTCTATAAAGTTTGCGAAAAGATTTCGGATCGGTCAAATTTTATGGAAATGGGACAGTAAAAAACATTTTCATTTCAAAATTGTAGCCAGGTCACATGACTATTTAAATATTCAAGACTAACATGCACTACCTCTCATTGACCTTAAACATTGTACCAAGTTTCAAAAAATTTCATTGAGCAGTTTCAGAGATTAGGACGGACAAAAAAAACGGCAGAAGAATAAGAAGCGGAAGGAGAAAAAGAAAAAATTAAAGCTGCAAGCAGCGTTGGCGGGGCCGAGCAGCTCGCATAGTTGATGAGAAACATACGGCGTCATCTTGAGATCTGCAATCATAACAAACATAAAGGTTTCTGTACTAATTGTTGCTCACGTTTAGGTACATATGTACATTTGGGGTCAAAGGGTATAGCACTGTTGATTACAGAGTTATGGACAATATATATATTTGAGGTCAAAGGTCATTGGAGTCACGTGACATTTTGTCAAAAAAATTGTATCCCATAGTTATCCCTATATACCAAAAACCAGACCTCTAACTCTATTGGCTTGCCCAAAATTAGATATGTGCATATTTAATGAGGCATGACCTATGGTACCATAAGGTCTCCCATCATACCAAGTATGAGGGTCTAGCCCTTGTTGTTCCTGAGTTATGGACAGATATGTATATTTGAGGTCAAAGGTCATCGACGTCACGTGACCTTTTATTGAAAGAATTGTATCCCATACTTATCCCAATATACAAAAAATCACACCTCTAGCTCTATTGGCTTGCCCAGAATTAGATATGTGCATATTTAATAAGGTACATGATATGGCGTCATAAGGTCTCCAATCCTACCAATTATGAAGGGGGTAGCACTTGTGGTTACTAGTTATGGACAGATATGTATATTAAGGTCAAAGGTCATCGAAGTCACGTGACATTTTGTCAAAAAAATTGTATCCATAGTTATCCCTATATACCAAAAATCAGACCTCTAACTCTATTGGCTTGCCCAGAATTAGATATGTGCATATTTAATGAGGCATGACCTATAGTACATAAGGTCTCCCATCATACCAAGTATGAGGGTGTAGCCCTTGTGGTTACTGAGTTATGGACATATATGTATATTTGAGGTCAAAGGTCATCAAGGTCACGTGACATTTTGTCAAAAAAATTGTATCCCATAGTTATCCCTATATACCAAAAACCAGACCTCTAACTCTATTGGCTTGCCCAGAATTAGATATGTGCATATTTAATGAGGCATGACCTATGGTACCATAAGGTCTCCCATCATACCAAATATGAAGGGTGTAGCCCTTGTGGTTACTGAGTTATGGACATATATGTATATTTGAGGTCAAAGGTCATCAAGGTCACGTGACATTTTGTCAAAAAAATTGTATCCCATAGTTATCCCTATATACCAAAATCAGACCTCTAACTCTATTGGCTTGCCCAGAATTAGATATGTGCATATTTAATGAGGCATGACCTATGGTACCATAAGGTCTCCCATCATACCAAGTATGAAGGGTGTAGCCCTTGTGGTTACTGATTATGGACATATATGTTTATTTGAGGTCAAAGGTCATCTCGGTCACGTGACATTTTGTGAAAAAAATTGTATCCCATAGTTATCCCTATATACCAAATATCAGACCTCTAACTCTATTGGCTTGCCCAGAATTAGATATGTGCATATTTAATGAGGCATGACCTATGGTACTATAAGGTCTCCCATCATACCAAGTATGAGGGTGTAGCCCTTGTGGTTACTGAGTTATGGACATATATGTATATTTGAGGTCAAAGGTCATCAAGGTCACGTGACATTTTGTCAAAAAAATTCTATCCCATAGTTATCCCTATATACCAAAAACCAGACCTCTAACTCTATCGGCTTACCCAGAATTAGATATGTGCATATTTAATGAGGCATGACCTTTGGTACCATAAGGTCTGCCATCATACCAAGTATGAAGGGTGTAGCCCTTGTGTTACTGAGTTATGGACATATATGTATATTTGAGGTCAAAGGTCATCAAGGTCACGTGACATTTTGTCAAAAAATTGTATCCCATAGTTATCCCTTTATACCAAAAACCAGACCTCTAACTCTATTGGCTTGCCCAGAACTAGATATGTGCATATTTAATGAGGCATGACCTATGGTACCATAAGGTCTCCCATCATACCAAGTATGAAGGGTGTAGCCCTTGTGGTTACTGAGTTATGGACATATATGTTTATTTGAGGTCAAAGGTCATCAGGGTCACGTGACATTTTGTCAAAAAAATTGTATCCCATAGTATTTATCCCTATATACCAAATATCAGACCTCTAACTCTATTGGCTTTCCCAGAATTAGATATGTGCATAATCAATGAGGTTTAGAAACATGCTAGGGTCAAGGTCAAGTTCATCCTCAAAACATTGATTTGCAGTTTGATAACCTGTTGGTCATTGTTCAGTAGTGACAAGCCCCCGGCCCCCAGGACACTCACATAGGCCAGAATAAGCCATGGTATAGCTTAGCTGCAGAGGTATAGGGAAGGTCAAAGGTCATTGAAAAATCAGAAAATAATACTTTAAAAATCTTCTTCTCAAAAACTGCCAGGTTAATTTCCTTGAAATTTAGTATATAGCATCTAGATAGTATGGCCTATAAAGTTTGCGAAAAGATTTTGGATCGGTCAAATTTTATGGAAATGGGACAGTAAAAAACATTTTCATTTCAAAATTGTAGCCAGGTCACATGACTAATTAAATATTCAAGACTAACATGCACTACCTCTCATTGACCTTAAACATTGTACCAAGTTTCAAAAAATTTCATTGAGCAGTTTCTGAGATTAGGAAGGACAAAAAAACGGCAGAAGAATAAGAAGAAGAAGCAGAAGAAGAAAAAGAAAAAAGTAGAACTTGAGCAATACCAATAGGGACCTCGCCCTGAGGGCGCTCGGCCCCTAAAAAGTAGAACTTGAACAATACCAATAGGGGCCTCGCCCATGAGGGCGCTCGGCCCCTAAAAAGAAAAAAGTAGAACTTCAGCAATACCAATAGGGGCCATCGCCCATGAGGGCGCTCGGCCCCTAAAAAGCCAATGAAAGCAATAGGGGAAAGCTGTAGGCATATGGGCCATGGTACACATACACAGGAATATGCTGTTGAGATGCTTAGGTCAAAGGTAGAGCTACTAGGTCAAAGGTCATCCGTTTACCCACGAAGATAGTCCGGTTCAAAAAATAGTGCGTGTCTCTATGTTTGAATAGCAGCTGATCAGCACTCAGTTTGTGGCTTACAAAGATAGAGCATGGGTTGTAAGTTGATTTTAGAGCGAACATGAGATTCATTCCAAAATCAGATCAGTGTTTCAGAATGTGAAGCAAGCGAGCTTTCATCTCATTGAGTTACGTACGAGGCCAGCCTATAGCTTATGAATAGGGAATATGCACAGCCAGCATTACTTGCACAGGGGCTGCTAATGCCAATGCTGGGCAAGCCAATAGAGCTAGGGGTCTGATTTTTGGTACATGGGGAGACGTGTGGAAGCAAAGATTTTGGGCAAAAAGTCACGTGACCAGGATGACCTTTGACCTCGATTTCACGAATAGGCCTGTAAATCAGTAACCACAAGTGCTACTGCCTTGATATTTGGTGGGATGGAAGACAATAGGGTACCACATCATGTAGCTCATTAATTATGCGCATATTTAATTCCGGGCTAGCCGATAGAGCTAGGGATCTAATTTTTGGTACACAGGCAGAAGTATAGCAGTAAAGTTTGTTGACAAAAAGTCACGTGACCAGGATGACCTTTGACCTCGATTTCATGAATAGGCTTGTAAATCAGTAACCACAAGTGCTACTGCCTTGATATTTGGTGGGATGGAAGACAATAGGGTACCACATCATGTAGCTCATTAATTATGCGCATATCTAATTCTGGGCTAGCCGATAGAGCTAGAGATCTGATTTTTGGTACACAGGGAGAAGTATAGGAGCAAAGTGTGTTGACAAAATGTCAGGTGACCAGGATGACCTTTGACCTCAAAAAATTTGTTTGCCTCCTTAAGCAAAAATCAGACCTCTTGCTGTATCTGGTACTCCAGAATTGCATACGTGCATGTTTAATAATGTGCTAAATGATGCCAAGGTCAAAGGTCAAGGGGCATCCCCAAAATTTCGGTGTTCAATGTGGTCCCCAAAAAGGTCATTGTTCAAGACACGCTAGCCTATTGGGACCCTTACATAGGCCAGAATAAGCCATTTGTATAGCTTAGCTGCAGAGGTATAGGGGAGGTCAAAGGTCATTGAAAAATCAGAAAAATAATACTTTAAAAATCTTCTTCTCAAAAACTGCCAGTTCAATTTCCTTGAAATTTAGTATATAGCATCTAGATAGTATGGCCTATAAAGTTTGCGAAAAGATTTTGGATCGGTCAAATTTTATGGAAATGGGACAGTAAAAAACATTTTCATTTCAAAATTGTAGCCAGGTCACATGACTAATTAAAAATTCAAGACTAACATGCACTACCTCTCATTGACCTTAAACATTGTACCAAGTTTCAAAAAATTTCATTGAGCAGTTTCAGAGATTAGGACCGACAAAAAAACGGCAGAAGAAGAAGAAGAAGAAGAAGAAAGAAGTAGAACTTGAGCAATACCAATAGGGTCCTCGCCCATGAGGGCGCTCGGCCCCTAATTAAAGCTGCAAGCAGCGTTGGCGGGGCCGAGCAGCTCGCATAGTTGATGAGACGCATGATGCGTCACCTTGAGATCTGCTATTATACTAACGATGAAGGTGTTTGTACTAATTGTTGCTCATGTTAAGGTACATGCGTATATTTGAGGTCAAAGGTCACCAAGTTCACATGATATTTTATCAATATATTTGTGTCCCTTTATTATCCCCATATACCAAAAATCAGACCTCTATCTCTGTTGGTTTGCCCAAAATTAGATATGTGCATATTTAATGAGGCATGACATACTGTACCATAAGGTCTCCCATCATACCAAATATGAAGGGTGTAACCCTTGTGGTTACTGAGTTATGGACATATATGTATATTTGAGGTCAAAGGTCATCGAGGTCACGTGACATTTTGTCAAAAAAATTGTATCCCATAGTTATCCCTTTATACCAAAAATCAGACCTCTA
The DNA here is from genome assembly GCF_041260155.1 of Ptychodera flava. NCBI lineage: Eukaryota > Metazoa > Hemichordata > Enteropneusta > Ptychoderidae > Ptychodera > Ptychodera flava. Next base: position 18,021 of record NC_091945.1, on the reverse strand, counting down.
ACTCTATTGGCTTGCCCAAAATTAGTTATGTGCATATTTAATGAGGCATGACATGTGGTACCATAAGGTCTCCCATCATACCAAATATGACAGGTGTAGCCAGTGCGGTTGCTGAGTTTATGGACAGATATGTATATTTGAGGTCAAAGGTCATCAAGGTCACGTGACATTTTGTGAAAAAAATTGTATCCCATAGTTATCCCTATATACCAAAAATCAGACCTCTAACTCTATTGGCTTGCCCAGAATTAGATATGTGCATATTTAATGAGGCATGACCTTTGGTACCATAAGGTCTCCCATCATACCAAGTATGAAGGGTGTAGCCCTTGTGGTTACTGAGTTATGGACATATATGTATATTTGAGGTCAAAGGTCATCAAGGTCACGTGATATTTTGTGTCAAAAAATTGTATTCCATAGTTATAACTATATACCAAAAACCAGACCTCTAACTCTAATGGCTTGCCCAGAATTAGATATGTGCATAATCAATGAGGTTTAGAAACATGCTAGGGTCATAGGTCAAGTTCATCCTCAAAACATTGATTTGCAGTTTGATAACCTGTTGGTCATTGTTCAGTAGTGACAAGCCCCCGCCCCCCCAGGACACTCACATAGGCCAGAATAAGCCATTGGTATAGCTTAGCTGCAGAGGTATAGGGGAGGTCAAAGGTCATTGAAAAATCAGAAAAATAATACTTTAAAAATCTTCTTCTCAAAAACTGCCAGGTCAATTTCCTTGAAATTTAATATATAGCATCCTAGATAGTATGGCCTATAAAGTTTGCGAAAAGATTTTGGATCGGTCAAATTTTATGGAAATGGGACAGTAAAAAACATTTTCATTTCAAAATTGTAGCCAGGTCACATGACTAATTAAATATTCAAGACTAACATGCACTACCTCTCATTGACCTTAAACATTGTACCAAGTTTCAAAAAATTTCATGGAGCAGTTTCAGAGATTAGGACGGACAAAAAAACGGCAGAAGAAGAAGAAGAAGAAAGTAGAATTTGAGCAATACCAATAGGGGCCTCGCCATGAGGGCGCTCGGCCCCTAATTAAAGCTGCAAGCAGCGTTGTAGGGGCCGAGCAGCTCGCATAGTTGATGAGAAACATACGGCGTCATCTTGAGATCTGCAATCATAACAAACATGAAGGTGTTTGTACCAATTGTTGCTCATGTTTAGGTACATATGTACATTTGGGATCAAAGGGTATAGCACTGTTGATTACAGAGTTATGGACAAATATTTATATTTGAGGTCAAAGGTCATTGGGGTCACGTGACATTTTGTCAAAAAAATTGTATCCCATACTGATTCCCATATACAAAAAATCAGACCTCTAGCTGTATTGGCTTGCCCAAAATTATATATGTGCATATTTAATGAGGTAGCGAATATTGCACCATAAGGTCTCCCTTCATACCAAATAAGAAGCGTCTAGCCCTTGTGGTTCCTTTGTTATGGACAAATATGTATATTTGAGGTCAAAGGTCATCGAGGTCACGTGACATTTTGTCAAAAAATTGTATCCCATAGTTATCCCTATATGCCAAAACCAGACCTCTAACTCTATTGGCTTGCCCAGAATTAGATATGTGCATATTTAATGAGGCATGACCTTTGGTACCATAAGGTCTCCCATCATACCAAGTATGAAGGGTGTAGCCCTTGTGGTTACTGAGTTATGGACAAATATGTATATTTGAGGTCAAAGGTCATCGAGGTCACGTGACATTTTGTTGAAAAAATTGTATCCCATACTTATCCCCATATACCAAAAACAAGACCTCTAACTCTATTGGCTTGCCCAGAATTAGATATGTGCATATTAAATGAGGCATGACCTATAGTACCATAAGGTCTCCAATCATACCAAATATGAACGGTGTAGCCCTTGTGGTTACTGAGTTATGGACATATATGTATATTTGAGGTCAAAGGTCATCAAGGTCACGTGACATTTTGTCAAAAAAATTGTATCCCATAGTTATCCCTATATGCCAAAAACCAGACCTCTAACTCTATTGGCTTGCCCAGAATTAGATATGTGCATATTTAATGAGGCATGACCTTTGGTACCATAAGGTCTCCCATCATACCAAGTATGAAGGGTGTAGCCCTTGTGGTTACTGAATTATGGACAAATATGTATATTTGAGGTCAAAGGTCATCAAGGTCACGTGACATTTTGTCAAAAAAATTGTATCCCATAGTTATAACTATATACCAAAAATCAGACCTCTAACTCTATTGGCTTGCCCAGAATTAGTTATGTGCATATTTAATGAGGCATGACCTTTGGTACCATAAGGTCTCCCATCATACCAAGTATGAAGGGTGTAGCCCTTGTGGTTACTGAGTTATGGACAGATATATATATTTCAGGTCAAAGGTCATCGAGGTCATGTGACATTTTGTCAAAAAAATTGTATCAGATAGTTATCCTTATATACCAAAAATTAGACCTCTAGCTCTGTTGGCTTGCCCAAAATTAGATATGTGCATATTTAATAAGGCATGACCTATGGTACCATAAGGTCTCCCACCATACCAAATATGAAGGGTGTAGCCCTTGTGGTTACTGAGTTATAGACAGATATGTATATTTGGGGTCAAGGGTCATCAAGGTCATGTGACATTTTGTGAAAAAAATTGTTTTCAATGGTTATCAATATATACCAAAAATCAGACCTCCAGCTCTATTGGCTTGCCCAGAATTAGATATGTGCATAATCAATGAGGAATAGGAAGTGCCGGTCATGTGACATTTGTTAAAAAACCTTAACACTGATACATGTCCGTGTGTACCAAAAATTAGAACTCTAGCTCCTGTTTGAAGGCTGGAATTAGATATGTGCATAATCAATGAGGTATAGAAACATGCTAGGGTCATAGGTCAAGTTCATCCTCAAAATATTGATTTGCAGTTTGATCCCCTGTTGGTCATTTTTCAGGAGTCACTAGCCCCCGCCACCCCAGGACTCTCACATAGGCCAGAATAAGACATTGGTATAGCTTAGCTGCAGAGGTATAGGGGAGGTCAAAGGTCATTGAAAAATCAGAAAAATAATACTTTAAAAATCTTCTTCTCAAAAACTGCCTGGTCAATTTCCTTGAAATTTCATATATAGCATCTAGATAGTATTGTCTATAAAGTTTGCGAAAAGATTTCGGATCGGTCAAATTTTATGGAAATGGGACAGTAAAAAACATTTTCATTTCAAAATTGTAGCCAGGTCACATGACTATTTAAATATTCAAGACTAACATGCACTACCTCTCATTGACCTTAAACATTGTACCAAGTTTCAAAAAATTTCATTGAGCAGTTTCAGAGATTATCCAATATGGCCGCCAGGTCATGTGACCAATCGAAATTGTATATCCCAGGTGCACGAGATCTCATAGGTACCTATTAGCCCTGCAAGTTTCAGAAGTTTGCGGTAAGCGGTGTTTGAGTTCTAGGTCGACAAAAAAAGAGCGGAAGAAGAAGAAGTAGAAGATTAAAGCTGCAAGCAGCGTTGGCGGGGCCCAAGCGGATAACATGGTTGAAAGATCTTGCACTAATGATATTATGTGCAAAATTCGATCTTGGAAAAGTATGATTTTGAACATCATCTCATAGTTACTGTACGTGTCAGTGGTAATTGCATGTTTTACATAAAATCCAATATGGCGGCCAAATATGAAGGGTGTAGCACTTGTGGTTACTGAGTTATGGACATATACTCATATTTAAGGGCAAAGGTCATCGAGGTCACGTGATATTTTGTCAAAAAAATTGTAATGCTAAGTTATCCCTATATACCAAAAATCAGACCTCTAGCTCTATTGGCTGGCTCAGAATTAGATATTCGCATAATTAATGAGGTACAGGATGTGGTGTCATAAGGTCTCCCATCATACCAAATATGAAGGGTGTAGCACTTGTGGTTACTGAGTTATTGACATATATGTAAATTCAAGGTCAAAGGTCATCGAGGTCACGTGACATTTTGTCAAAAAAATTGTATTGCTAAGTTATCCCTATATACCAAAAATCAGACCTATAGCTCTATTGGCTGGCTCAGAATTAGATATGCGCATAATTAATGAGGTACAGGATGTGGTGTCATAAGGTCTCCCATCATACCAAATATGAAGGGTGTAGCACTTGTGGTTACTGAGTTATGGACATATACGTATATTCAAGGTCAAAGGTCATGAAAGTCACGTGACATTTTGTCAAAAAAATTGTATTGCTAAGTTATCCCTATATACCAAAAATAAGACCTCTAGCTCTATTGGCTGGCTCAGAATTAGATATGTGCATAATTAATGAGGTACAGGATATGGTGTCATAAGGTCTCCCATCATACCAAATATGAAGGGTGTAGCACTTGTGGTTACTTAGTTATGGACATACACTCGTATATTCAAGGTCAAAGGTCATCGAGGTCACATGACATTTTGTCAAAAAAATTGTATTGCTAAGTTATGCCTATATACCAAAAATCAGACCTCTAGCTCTATTGGCTGGCCCAGAATTAGATATGTGCATATTTAATGAGGTACCGGATATGGCACCATAAGGTCTCCCATCATACAAAATATGAAGGGTGTAGCACTTGTGGTTACTTAGTTATGAACATATACGTATATTTAAGGTCAAAGGTCATTGAGGTCACATGACAATTTGTCAAAAAATTGTATTGCTAAGTTATGCCTATATACCAAATATCAGACCTCTAGCTCTATTGGCTTGCCCAGAATTAGATATGTGCATATTTATGAGGTACCGGATATGGCACCATAAGGTCTCCCATCCTACCAAATATGAAGGATGTAGCACTTGTGGTTCCTAAATTATGGACGTATATGTATATTTGAGGTCAAAGGTCATCGAAGTCATGTGCATTTTGTTAAAAAAATTGTTTTTCGTAGTTATCCCTATATACCAAAAATCTGACCTCTTGCTCTATTAGATTGCCCAGAATTAGATATGACTCTTACATAGGCCAGAATAAGCCATTTGTATAGCTTAGCTGCAGAGGTATAGGGGAGGTCAAAGGTCATTGAAAAATCAGAAAAATAATGCTTTAAAAATTTTCTTCTCAAAAACTGCCTGGTTAATTTCCTTGAAATTTATTATATAGCATCTAGTAGTGTGGCCTATAAAGTTTGCGAAAAGATTTTGGTGTTAGTTCTGGAGAAGAAGTTTTTGAATGATTAAATTGCGATTTTTCGAAAATCCAATGTGGTGGCCAAATCATGTGACCGATCCAAATGTCTTTCGCAAACTTAAAAGAGATCACTCTAAGGATGACATGAGTAAAATTTCAGTTAAATCGGTGTGTTTGTTCTGGAGAAGATTTTTAATGATTAAATTGCGATTTTCGTAAAATCCAAGATGGCGGCCAAATCATGTGACCAATCCAAATGTCTTTCGCAAACTTGAAACAGATCACTCTAAGGATGACATGAGTAAAATTTCAGTTAAATCGGTGTGTTTGTTCTGGAGAAGAAGATTTTTAATGATTAAATTGCGATTTTCGTAAAATCCAAGATGGCGGCCAAATCATGTGACCGATCCAAACGTCTTTCGCAAACTTGAAAGAGATCACTCTAAGGACGACATGAGCAAAATTTCAGTTAAATCGGTGTTTTGGTTCTAGAGAAGAAGATTTTTAATGATTAAATTGCGATTTTCGTAAAATCCAAGATGGCGGCCAAATCACGTGACCGATCCAAACGTCTTTCACAAACTTGAAAGAGATCATTCTAAGGATGACATGAGTAAAATTTCAGTTTAATCGGTGTGTTGGTTCTGGAGAAGAAGATTTTTAATGATTAAATTCCGATTTTCGTAAAATTAAAGATGGCGGCCAAATCATGTGACCGATCCAAATGTCTCTCGCAAACTTGAAAGAGATCACTCTAAGGATGACATGAGTAAAATTTCAGTTAAATCGGTGTGTTGGTTCTGGAGAAGAAGATTTTTAATGATTAAATTGCGATTTTCGTAAAATCCAAGATGGCGGCCAAATCACGTGACCGATCCAAACGTCTTTCGCAAACTTGAAAGAAATCACTCTAAGGATGACATGAGTAAAATTTCAGCTAAATCTGTATGTTGGTTCTGGAGAAGAAGATTTTTAAAATTAAATCGGTATTTTTCGAAAATCCAATATGGCCGCCAGGTCATGTGACCAATCGAAATTTGTATACCCAGGTGCACGAGATCTCATAGGTACCTATTAGCCCTGCAAGTTTCAGAAGTTTGCGGCACCGATGTTTGAGTTCTAGGTCGACAAAAAAAGAGCGGAAGAAGAAGAAGAAGTAGAATTAAAGCTGCAAGCAGCGTTGGCGGGGCCCAAGCGGTTAACATGGTTGAAAAATCTTGCACTAATTATATTATGTGCAAAGTTCGAGCTTCAAAAAGTAGGATTTTGAACATCATCTAATAGTTACTGTATGTTTCACTTGGAATTTAATCTTTTACGGAAAATCCAATATGGCGGCCAAACCACGTGACCAATCAAAATGCATTTCAAACTTGAAACACATCACACTTAAGATGGTATATGCAAAATTTCAGTCAAATCAGTGTTTGTTCGGGAGAAGAAGATTTTAAAGATTAAATCACGATTTTCGGAAAATCCAATATGGCGGCCAAACCACCTGACCGATCAAAACGCCTTCGCAAACTTGAATGAGATCACACTTAAGATGTTACACACAAAATTTCAGCTCAATCAGTGCGTTGGTTGTGGAGAAGAAGATTTTTAAAGATTAAATCATAATTTTCGCAAAATCCAATATGGCCGCCAAACCACGTGACTAATCAAAACCCCTTTCGCAAACTTGAAAGAGATTACATTTAAGATGTTACATGTCAAATTTCAGTCGAATCGGTGTGTTGGTTCTGGAGAAGAAGAATTTTAGAGATTAAATCACGATTTTTGCAAAATCCAATATGGCGGCTAAACCACGTGACCGATCAAAACGCCTTTCGCAAATTTGAAAGAGATCATACTTAAGATATTACATGTCAAATTTCAGTCGAATCAGTGTGTTGGTTCTGGAGAAGAAGATTTTTAAAGATTAAATCTTGATTTTCACAAAATCCAATATGGCCGTCAAACCACTTGACCGATCAAAACGCCTTTTGCAAACTTGAAAGAGATCACACTTAAGATGTTAAATGTCAAATTACAGTCGAATCGGTGTGTTGGCTCTGGAGAAGAAGATTTTTGAAGATTAAATCACGTTTTTCTCAAAATCCAAAATGGCGGCCAAACCACGTGACCGATCAAAACGCCTTTCGCAAACTTGAAAGAGATCACACTTAAGATGTTACATGTGAGATTTCAGTTGAATCGGTGTTTTGGTTCTGGAGAAGAAGATTTTTAAAGATTAAATGGGTATTTTTCAAAAATCCAATATGGCGGCCAAGGTCACGTGACCGCATGCGATTTTATTTGCAAATCCTTAAGACCTTAGGCCATGCTTGCTATACAAAAAATTTCAAATCGACTAGACCCCTGGGTATTCTGGAGAAGCCATTTTTAGGTTTTTGGAAAATCCAATATGGCCGCCAGGTCACGTGACTAATCGAAATTTCAAGGGTCAGGTGCACGAGTACTAACTACCAAGTACTTGACCTGCAAGTTTGAGAAGTTTTCGTTCAGCCGTTTAAGAGATCTAGGTTGACAAAGAAACGGCAGAAGAAGAAGAAGAGGAAGAAACAGTAGAACTCGAGCAATAACAATAGGGGCCCAGCCGGTCGGCTTGGGCCCCTAAGAAGAAGAAGAATAAAGTTGAACTCCTATAAAACCAATAGGGGCCCAGCCGGTAGGCTTGGGCCCCTAATTAAAGCTGCAAGCAGCGTTGGCGGGGCCCAAGCGGTGAACATGGTTGAAAAATCTTGCAATAATGATATTATGTGCAAAATTCGAGCTTGAAAAAGTAGGATTTTGAACATCATCTAATAGTTACTGTACGTTTCACTTGGAATTTAATATTTTACGGAAAATCCAATATGGCGGCCAAACCACGAGACCGATCAAAACCTTGTTTCACAAACTTGAACCACATCACTTTAAAGATGGTATATGCAAAATTTCAGTCAATTTGATGTTTGTTCGGGAGAAGAAGATTTTTAAAGATTAAATCACGATTTTCGAAAAATCCAATATGGCGGCCAAACCACGTGACCGATCAAAAGGCCTTTCGCAAACTTGAAAGAGATCACACTAAAGATGTTACATGTCAAATTTCAATCGAATCTGTGTATTGGTTCTGGAGTAAAAGATTTTTAAAGATTAAATCACGATTTTCGCAAAATCCAATATGGCGGCCAAACCATGTGACCGATCAAAACGCCTTTCGCAAACTTGAAAGAGATCACACTTAAGATGTTATATGTCAAATTTCAGTCGAATCGGTGTGTTGGTTCAGGAGAAGAAGATTTTTAAAGATTAAATGAGGATTTTCGCAAAAATCCAATATGGCGGCCAGACCACGTGACCGATTAAAACGCCTTTCGCAAACTTGAAAGAGATCACACTTAAGATGCTACTTGTCAAATTTCAGTTGAATCGGTGTGTTGGTTCTGGAGAAGAAGATTTTTGAATATTAAATCACGATTTTTGCAAAATCCAATATGGCGGCCAAACCACGTGACCGATCAAAACGCCTTTCGCAAACTTGAAAGAAATCACACTTAAGATGTTACATGTGAAATTTCAGTCAAATCGGTGTTTTGGTTCTGGAGAAGAAGATTTTTGAAGATTAAATCACGATTTTTGCAAAATCCAATATGGCGGCCAAGGTCACGTGACCGCATGCGATTTTATTAGCAAATTCTAAAGACCTTAGGCCATGCTTGCTATACAAAAAATTTCAAATCGACTAGACCCCTGGGTCTTCTGGAGAAGCCATTTTTAGGTTTTTGGAAAATCCAATATGGCCGCCAGGTCACGTGACCAATCGAAATTTGTATACCCAGGTGCACGAGATCTCATAGGTACCTATTAGCCCTGCAAGTTTCAGAAGTTTGCGGTAAGCGGTGATTGAGTTCTAGGTCGACAAAAAAAGAGCGGAAGAAGAAGAAGAAGAAGATTAAAGCTGCAAGCAGCGTTGGCGGGGCCCAAGCGGTTAACATGGTTGAAAAATCTTGCACTAATGATATTATGTGCAAAATTCGAGCTTGAAAAAGTAGGATTTTGAACATCATCTACTGGTTACTGTACGTTTCACTTGGAATTTAATATTTTACGGAAAATCCAATATGGTGGCCAAACCACGTGACCGATCAAAACGCCTTTCGCAAACTTGAAAGAGATCACACTTAAGATGTTACATGTCAAATTTCAACTCAAATTGGTGTGTTGGTTCTGGAGGAGAAGATTCTTAGAGATTAAATCACGATTTTAGCAAAATGCAATATGGCGGCCAAATCACGCGACCGATCGAAAATCTTTTTCGCAAACTTGAAAGAGATCACTCTAAGGATGACATGAGTAAAATTTCAGCTCAAACGGTATTTGGTTCTTTAGAAGAAGATTTTTAATGATTAAATTGCGATTTTCGCATAATCCAATATGGCGGTCAAATCACGTGACCGATCCAAATGTTTTTCGCAAACTTCAAAGAGATCACTCTAAGGATGACATGAGTAAAATTTCAGCTCAAATGGTGTTTTGATTCATGAGAAGAAGATTTTTGAAGATTAAATTGCGATTTTCGCAAAATCCAATATGGCGGCCAAATCACGTGACCGATCGAAATGTTATTCGCAAACTTGAAAGAGATCACTCTAAGGATGACAATGAGTAAAATTTCAGCTAAAACGGTGTTTTGGTTCTTGAGAAGAAGATTTTTAAAGATTAAATGGTATTTTAAAAAAATCCAATATGGCGGCCAAATCAATGACCGATCAAAATCGCTTTTCGCAAACTTGAAAGAGATAATTTTAAGGATGGCATGAGTAAAATTTCAGCTCAAACAGTGTTTTGGTTCTTGAGTAGAAGATTTTTGAAGATTAAATTGCGATTTTCGCAAAATCCAATATGGCGGCCAAAACACGTGATCGATCAAAATGATATTTGCAAACATGAAAGAGATCACTCTAAGGATGACATGAGTAAAATTTCATTTCAAACGGTGTTTTGGTTCTTGATTAGAAGATTTATGAATATTAAATTGCGATTTTCGCAAAATCCAAGATGGCGGCCAAATCACGTGACCGATCAAAATGTTATTCGCAAACTTGAAAGAGATCACTCTAAGGATGAAAAGAGTAAAATTTCAGCTCAAACAGTGTTTTGGTTCTTGAGTAGAAGATTTTTAAAGATTAAATGGCTATTTTTCAAAAATCAAATATGGCGGCCAAAGTCACGTGACCGCACGCGATTTTATTTACAAAATCTGAAGACCTTAGGTCATGCTTCCTACAGAAAAAAATTCAAATTTACCAGACCCCTAGATCATCAGGAAAAGCCGTTTTAGGTTTTTGAAAATCCAATATGGCCGCCAGGTCACGTGACCAATCGAAATTTGCATACCCAGGTGCACGAGATCTTATAGGTACCTATTAGCCCTGCAAGTTTTAGAAGTCTGCGGTGAGCGGTGTTTGAGTTCTAGGTCACCAAAAAAGGAGCGGAAGAACGAAAAGAAGAAGAAGAAGAAGATTAAAGCTGCAAGCAGCGTTGGCGGGGCCCAAGCGGATAACATGGTTGAAAGATCTTGCACTAATGATATTATGTGCAAAATTCGATCTTGCAAAAGTATGATTTTGAACATCATCTCATAGTTACTGTATGTGTCAGTGGGAAATGCATGTTTTACGTAAAATCCAATATGGCGGCCAAACCACGTGACCGATCAAAATGCCTTTCACAAACTTGTAAGAGATCACACTTAAGATGTTACATGTCAAAATTCAGTTGAATCGGTGTGTTGGTTCTGCAGAAGAAGATTTTTAAAGATTAAATAATGATTTTCGCAAAAATCGAATATGGCGGCCAGACCACGTGACCGATCAAAACGATTTTCGCAAACTTGAAAGAGATCATACTTAAGATGTTAATGTCAAATTTCAGTCGAATCGGGGTGTTGGTTCTGGAGAAGAAGATTTTTGAAGATTAAATCACGATTTTCTCAAAATCCAATATGGCGGCCAAACCAGTGACCGATCAAAACGCCTTTCGCAAACTTGAAAGAGATCACACTTAAGTGTTACATGTGAAATTTCAGTTGAATCAGTGCTTTGGTTCTGGAGAAGAAGATTTTTGAAGATTAAATAACGATTTTCGCAAAAATCCAATATGGCGGCCAGACCATGTGACTGATCAAAACGCCTTTCGCAAACTTGAAAGAGATCACACTAAAGATGTTACATGTCAAATTTCAGTTGAATCAGGGTGTTGGTTCTGGAGAAGAAGATTTTTGAAGATTAAATCACGATTTTCTCAAAATCCAATATGGCGGCCAAACCATGTGACCGATCAAAATGCCTTTCGCAAACTTGAAAGAGATCACACTTAAGATGTTACATGTGAAATTTCAGTCGAATCAGTACTTTGGTTCTGGAGAAGAAGATTTTTGAAGATTAAATAACGATTTTCGAAAAAATCCAATATGGCGGCCAGACCATGTGACTGATCAAAACGCCTTTCGCAAACTTGAAAGAGATCACACTAAAGATGTTACATGTCAAATTTCAGTTGAATCAGGGTGTTGGTTCTGGAGAAGAAGATTTTTGAAGATTAAATCAAGATTTTCTGCAAAATCCAATATGGCGGCCAAACCACGTGACCGATCAAAACGCCTTTCGCAAACTTGAAAGAGATCACACTTAAGATGTTACATGTGAAATTTCAGTCCAATCGGTGTTTTGGTTCTGGAGAAGAAGATTTTTAAAGATTAAATTGGTATTTTTCAAAAATCCAATATGGCGGCCAAGGTCACGTGATCGCACGCGATTTTATTGGCAAATTCTGAAGACCTTAGGCCATGCTTGCTATACAAAAAATTTCAAATCTACTAGACCCTGGGTCTTCTGGAGAAGCCGTTTTTAGGTTTTTGGAAAATCCAATATGGCCGCCAGGTCACGTGACCAATCGAAATTTGTATACCCAGGTGCACGAGATCTCATAAGTACCTATTAGCCCTGCAAGTTTCAGAAGTTTGCGGTAAGCGGTGTTTGAGTTCTAGGTCGACAAAAAAAGAGCGGAAGAAGAAGAAGTAGAAGAAGAAGAAAGTTGAACTCCTATAAAACCAATAGGGGCCCAGCCGGTTGGCTTGGGCCCCTAATTAAAGCTGCAAGCAGCGTTGGCGGGGCCCAAGCGGTGAACTTGGTTGAAAAATCTTGCACTAATGATATTATGTGCAAAATTCGAGCTTGAAAAAGTAGGATTTTGAACATCATCTGATAGTAACTGTACGTTTCACTTGGAATTTAATATTTTATGGAAAATCCAATATGGCGGCCAAACCACGTGACCGATCAAAACGCATTTCGCAAACTTGAAACACATCACACTTAAAGATGGTATATGCAAAATTTCAGTCAATTCGACGTTTGTTCGGGAGAAGAAGATTTTTAAAGATTAAATCACGATTTTCGAAAAATCCAATATGGCGGCCAAACCACGAGACCGATCCAAACGCCTTTCACAAACTTGAAAGAGATCACACTTAAGATGTTACACATAAAATTTCAGCTCAATCGGTGTGTTGGTTGTGGAGAAGAAAATTTTTAAAGATTAAATCATGATTTTCCTAAAATCCAATATGGCGGCCAAACCACGTGACCGATCCAAACGCCTTTCGCAAACTTGAAAAAGATCACACTTAAGATGTTACATGTCAAATTTCAGTCGAATCGGTGTGTTGGTTCTGGAGAAGAAGATTTTTACAGATTAAATCACGATTTTTCGCAAAATCCAATATGGCGGCCAAACACAAGACCGATCCAAACGCCTTTCGCAAACTTGAAAGAGATCACACTTAAGATGTTACATGTCAAATTTCAGTCGAATCGGTGTGTTGGTTCTTGAGAAGAAGATTTTTAAAGATTAAATCACGATTTTCGCAAAATCCAATATGGCGGCCAAACCACGAGACCGATCAAAACGCATTTCGCAAACTTGAAACAAATCACACTTAAGATGTTACATGTCAAATTTCAGTCATATCGGTGTGTTGGTTCTGGAGAAGAAGATTTTTAAAGATTAAATCACGATTTTCGCAAAAATCCAATATGGCGGCCAGACCACGTGACCGATCAAAACGCCTTTCGCAAACTTGAAAGAGATCACACTTAAGATGCTACATGTCAAATTTCAGTCGAATCGGTGTGTTGGTTCTGGAGAAGAAGATTTTTGAAGATTAAATTCCGATTTTCGCAAAATCCAATATGGCGGCCAGACCACGTGACCGATCAAAACGCCTTTCGCAAACTTGAAAGAGATCACCCTAAGGATGACATGAGTAAAATTTTGGCTCAAACGGTGTTTGTGTTATGGAGAAGAAGATTTTTAAAGATTAAATGGGTATTTTTCAAAAATCCAATATGGCGGCCAAAGTCACATGACCGCACGCGATTTTATTTACAAAATCTAAAAACCTTAGGTCATGCTTGCTTTATGAAAAAATTCAAATTGACCAGACCCCTAGATCATCAGGAGAAGCTGTTTTTAGGTTTTTGGAAAATCCAATATGGCCGCCAGGTCACGTGACCAATCGAAATTTGTATACCCAGGTGCACAGATCTCATAGGTACCTATTAGCCCTGCAAGTTTTAGAACTTTGCGGTAAGCGGTATTTGAGTTCCAGGTTGACAAAAAAAGAGCGGAAGAAACAGAAGAAGAAGAAGAATATTGAACTCCCGTAAAACCAATAGGGGCCCAGCCGGTAGGCTTGGGCCCCTAATTAAAGCTGCAAGCAGCGTTGGCGGGGCCCAAGCGGTTTAACGTGGTTGAAAGATCTTCGCACTAATGATATTATGTGCAAAATTCGATCTTGGAAAAGTATGATTTTGAACATCATCTCATAGTTACTGTACGTGTCAGTGGGAATTGCATGTTTTACGTAAAATCCAATATGGCGGCCAAATATGAAGGGTGTAGCACTTGTGGTTACTGAGTTATGGACATATACTCATATTTAAGGGCAAAGGTCATCGAGGTCACGTGACATTTTGTCAAAAAATTGTAATGCTAAGTTATCCCTATATACCAAAAATCAGACCTCTAGCTCTATTGGCTGGCTCAAAATTAGATATGCGCATAATTAATGAGGTACAGGATGTGGTGTCATAAGGTCTCCCATCATACCAAATATGAAGGCTGTAGCACTTGTGGTTACTGAGTTATTGACATATACGTATATTCAAGGTCAAAGGTCATTGAGGGCACATGACATTTTGTCAAAAAAATTGTATTGCTAAGTTATCCCTATATACCAAAAATCAGACCTCTAGCTCTATTGGCTGGCTCAGAATTAGATATGCACATAATTAATAAGGTACAGGATGTGGTGTCATAAGGTCTCCCATCATACCAAATATGAAGGCTGTAGCACTTGTGGTTACTGAGTTATGGACATATACGTATATTCAAGGTCAAAGGTCATCGAGGTCACGTGATATTTTGTCAAAAACTTTGTATTGCTAAGTTATCCCTATATACCAAAAATAAGACCTCTAGCTCTATTGGCTGGCTCAGAATTAGATATGCGCATAATTAATGAGGTACACGATGTGGTGTCCTAAGGTCTCCCATCATACCAAGTATGAAGGGTGTAGCACTTGTGGTTACTTAGTTATGGACATACACTCCTATATTCAAGGTCAAAGGTCATCGAGGTCACATGACATTTGTCAAAAAATTGTATTGCTAGTTATGCCTATATACCAAAAATCAGACTCTAGCTCTATTGGCTTTCCCAGAATTAGATATTTGCATATTTAATGAGGTACCGGATATGGCACCATAAGGTCTCCCATCCTACCACAAATATGAAGGATGTAGCACTTGTGGTTCCTAAGTTATGGACGTATATGTATATTTGAGGTCAAAGGTCATCGAAGTCATGTGACATTTTGTTAAAAAAATTGTTTTTTGTAGTTATCCCTATATACCAAAAATCTGACCTCTTGCTCTTTTAGATTGCCCAGAATTAGATATGACTCTTACATAGGCCAGAATAAGCCATTTGTATAGCTTAGCTGCAGAGGTATAGGGGAG
Organism: Ptychodera flava; assembly: GCF_041260155.1. NCBI lineage: Eukaryota > Metazoa > Hemichordata > Enteropneusta > Ptychoderidae > Ptychodera > Ptychodera flava. The sequence continues at coordinate 2,776 of NC_091945.1, read as the reverse complement.
GTCAAAGGTCATTGAAAAATCAGAAAAGTAATGCTTTAAAAATTTTCTTCTCAAAAACTGCCTGGTTAATTTCCTTGAAATTTATTATATAGCATCTAGTAGTGTGGCCTATAAAGTTTGCGAAAAGATTTTGGTGTTAGTTCTGGAGAAGAAGTTTTTGAATGATTAAAGTGCGATTTTTCGAAAATCCAATGTGGCGGCCAAATCATGTGACCGATCCAAATGTCTTTCGCAAACTTGAAACAGATCACTCTAAGGATGACATGAGCAAAATTTCAGTTAAATCGGTGTGTTTGTTCTGGAGAAGAAGATTTTTAATGATTAAATTGCGATTTTCGTAAAATCCAAGATGGCGGCCAAATCATGTGACCGATCCAAACGTCTTTCGCAAACTTGAAAGAGATCACTCTAAGGACGACATGAGTAAAATTTCAGCTAAATCAGTGTGTTGGTTCTGGAGAAGAAGATTTTTAATGATTAAATTGCGATTTTCGTAAAATCCAAGATGGCGGCCAAATCACGTGACCGATCAAAATGTCTTTCAGCAAACTTGAAACAGATCACTATAAGGATGACATGAGTAACTTTCAGTTTAATCGTGTGTTTGTTCTGGAGAAGAAGATTTTTTAAGATTAAATTGCGATTTTTGTAAAATCCAAGATGGCGGCCAAATCATGTGACCGATCCAAACGTCTTTCGCAAACTTGAAAGAGATCACTCTAAGGATGACATGAGTAAAATTTCAGTTAAATCGGTGTGTTTGTTCTGGAGAAGAAGATTTTTAATGATTAAATTGCGATTTTCGTAAAATCCAAGATGGCGGCCAAATCACGTGACCGATCCAAACGTCTTTCGCAAACTTGAAAGAGATCACTCTAAGGATGACATGAGTAAAATTTCAGCTAAATCTGTATGTTGGTTCTGGAGAAGAAGATTTTTAAAATTAAATCGGTATTTTTCGAAAATCCAATATGGCCGCCAGGTCACGTGACCAATCGAAATTTGTATACCCAGGTGCACGAGATCTCATAGGTACCTATTAGCCCTGCAAGTTTCAGAAGTTTGCGGTAAGCGGTGTTTGAGTTCTAGGTCGACAAAAAAAGAGCGGAAGAAGAAGAAGAAGTAGAAGAAGAAGAAGAAGAAGAATTAAAGCTGCAAGCAGCGTTGGCGGGGCCCAAGCGGTGAACATGGTTGAAAAATCTTGCAAGAATGATATTATGTGCAAAATTCGAGCTTGAAAAAGTAGGATTTTGAACATCATCTAATAGTTACTGTACGTTTCACTTGGAATTTAATATTTTACGGAAAATCCAATATGGCGGCCAAACCACGAGACCGATCAAAACCTATTTCACAAACTTGAAACACATCACTTTAAAGATGGTATATGCAAAATTTCAGTCAATTCGATGTTTGTTCGGGAGAAGAAGATTTTTAAAGATTAAATCACGATTTTCGCAAAATCCAATATGGCGGCCAAACCACGTGACCGATCAAAAGGCCTTTCGCAAACTTGAAAGAGATCACACTAAAGATGTTACATGTCAAATTTCAATCGAATCTGTGTATTGGTTCTGGAGTAGAAGATTTTTAAAGATTAAATCACGATTTTCGCAAAATCCAATATGGCGGCCAAACCACGTGACCGATCAAAACGCCTTTCGCAAACTTGAAAGAGATTACACTTAAGATGTTACATGTCAAATTTCAGTCGAATCGGTGTGTTGGTTCTGGAGAAGAAGATTTTTAACAATTAAATCAGATTTTCGCAAAATCCAATATGGCGGCCAGACCAAGTGACCGATCAAAACGCGTTTTCGCAAACTTGAAAGAGATCACACTTAAGATGTTACATGTCAAATTTCAGTCGAATCGGTGTGTTGTTCTGGAGAAGAAGATTTTGAAGATTAAATCACGATTTTTGCAAAATCCAATATGGCGGCCAAACCACGTGACCGATCAAAACGCCTTTCGCAAACTTGAAAGAGATCACACTTAAGATGTTACATGTCAAATTTTAGTCGAATCGGTGTTTTGGTTCTGGAGAAGAAGATTTTTAAAGATTAAATCACGATTTTCGCAAAATCCAATATGGCGGCCAAGGTCACGTGACCGCATGCGATTTTATTGGCAAATTCTTAAGACCTTACGCCATGCTTGCTATACAAAAAATTTCAAATCGACTAGACCCCTGGGTCTTCTGGAGAAGCCATTTTTAGGTTTTTGGAAAATCCAATATGGCCGCCAGGTCACGTGACCAATCGAAATTTGTATACCCAGGTGCACGAGATCTCATAGGTACCTATTAGCCCTGCAAGTTTCAGAAGTTTGCGGTAAGCGGTGTTTGAGTTCTAGGTCGACAAAAAAAGAGCGGAAGAAGAAGAAGAAGAATTAAAGCTGCAAGCAGCGTTGGCGGGGCCCAAGCGGTTAACATGGTTGAAAAATCTTGCACTAATGATATTATGTGCAAAATTCGAGCTTGCAAAAGTAGGATTTTGAACATCATCTAATAGTTACTGTACGTTTCACTTGGAATTTAATATTTTACGGAAAATCCAATATGGCGGCCAAACCACGTGACTGATCAAACGCCTTTCGCAAACTTGAAAGAGATCACACTTAAGATGTTACACATAAAATTTCAGCTCAATCGGTGTGTTGGTTGTGGAGAGGAAAATTTTTAAAGATTAAATCATGATTTCCTAAAATCCAATATGGCGGCAAAACCACGTGACCGATCAAAACGCCTTTCGCAAACTTGAAAGAGATCACACTT